>NW_026000242.1:14532872-14555616 GCF_001458135.2 Marmota marmota marmota
TGTATATATATATATATATATATATAGAGAGAGAGAGAGAGAGAGAGAGAGAGAGAGAGAGACAGAGAGAGAGAGAGAGAGAGAGAGAGAGAGAAAGAGAATGGATCAAAAACTATTATCTCCAGAATGATTTCTCAAAACAATTGAACTTTGATTGTGTTCTGGATTCCTTTCTTCTGTTGAAATGCCATTTCTCAATCTAGTTGCTGTTCCTTTGAAAGAAATGGTTCATTTTTCTGTGAATGTTATTAAATGTTTTATCATTCATATTTGTTCACCTTCCCATGTTGTGCTAAATGTAGATTCCTACAAATTTTCCCATTTTGATTATTATATGTCTTCATGAATTGGTGAGTTGATGCTTTTCATCAGTTTTGGAAAATCCTAGGCCACTGTCTTCTGAAGTGTCAATTCTGACCCATTCTACTCCTGTCCTTGTGATGACAGGCTTAAGTGCTATATGTTTGGTTGCCTACCTGCTCTTCTGTGTTTTCCATCCTGTTGTTTCTCAGGCTTCCTTCAGGTTATTTATACTGACCTATCTTACAATCCATTGCCGTTTATCCCCCAGCTGTGTCCCACAGTGTGTTAAACGGCCACAGAGTTCTTAATTTCAGTTATTGAATTTCTTCAACCTTTGAATTTCCATTAGGCCTTCCCTGCCCCAGATCTGCCATTCCTTTTTTTGTTTTCCATTTCTTTCTTAGGTTTTTTAAATCTTGTCTTCTATTTATTTGAATATAGTAGGCATGCTTATCCTAATGTTTAACTATGTTAAACATCTGAATTCCCCACAAGGATGTTTCTATTCTCCCGTTTCTGTTGAGCTCTGCTCCTGTTGCCTTATCTCATTCCCCTAGTTATCTGTGCTCATGCGCTGCATGTTATATATTTTTAAAAGTAGAAATAATTAAGGACCAGGATGTTTTCTTCTCCAAGGAGGATTTCCATTTGTATCTGGCAGAATCAGTTGAGATGATTGAAATTTTGGCAGCAGTCCTGTAAAAACTAGTTTATTCCTAGTTTGCTCAGCTCACATTTCTCTGTAGACTTTGCCTTTCAACATTTAATCCAGAGCAAGAGGGGTTCTCCGGCTTTTAGGCCTTGGAAGTTCGGGTCCTGCAATCTCTGTCCCATGAACCTTGCCAGGCTTCCAAAAATCCTAATCAGCTTTCCATCCTGTTCACAGACTCCTCGGGAATCAGTAAATGCCTCTGGGGTGGCGGGGAAGAGCTTTAAATAGATTTGACTTTTTCCAGTGTTTGGCACAGTGATTCTTCACTGCCTTTATAGTTTGCTCATTACTTTAACTAATGAGATTTTTTTAATTTTAATTTTTTTTTATTTTTCTATTTATCCTCAGTGGGAAATTTAGTTCAAAGAGCCAACTTTACAAGCATGGGACTCTTTTAACTAGGTTTTAAGCTTTATGATGTAATTACTAATGCTAGACTATAGAAAGCAAAAAAGAAGACAGTTTAAAACTTATGATTACTATCACCCAAATTTAACCATTGTTGATACAGGGCATTATCACATAGTCAGGGAACAAGTCATTGGCTTGAGTTAGAAATCCAGTGCTGGGGATGGCAGTGAGAAAGGACAGAGCTGTCCTTTAAGTGTTAGCCTGAGGCTGTGGGAGAATATTCACAGAACTTAATTTTATAGCCACTCCTTATAATCTTGACCTCATCTCTGCTCAGACAAATATTAGAGGATCTTAGATTTAGCAGAAGGGTGGTGGTGACAAATACAAACACACATACACAAAGGCCACGCTTTACAATCATAGATGAAACAAAAAGAAGAGGCATATAATTATTGGAAAATGACGTGATATTAATTATAATTAGTATTTCCAAACTTTTTAAAACTTATTCTTAGAATTGATAAGAATGTTTAGTAAACTTAAAGAATGCATGAACACCAGCAATTAGTTAAAAGAACATGGAAGTGTTCCCTCTTAATAGCAATTAAAAGATAAAATACATGGAAAAAAGTCCAAAAAGAATGCGAAAGTCTGCATTGCTAGGGATATTATTTTTATATTTGTTTCCAGATTAGGGACAAAACTGGAAAATATCTTGATGTCTCACTTGAAGAAGAGAAACCAGGAGGGCAAAGAAACTTCCTGGTTGTTCTGCATAAGAAAGAAGCCCCTGGAGATGGGTGAGGCAGGGTTTTAACAACTTGAGCTTTTAAGTTTAATTTTATATCCCCTAGATCTTTTAGCCAAGTCTTCAAAATCTAGAAATGCCTTTTAAGAGCAGATCATATGTGACTAAGCACATGAATTTGAGTGTGAGGGTAAAAGTGTGTGTGTGTGTGTGTGTGTGTGTGTACGCACGCACATATGTGTGTACAAATCAGGAAATGAGACCAAATTCCACTCCCAGCTCACAGTAAAGAGAACAGTGGCAGTCATGGTAAGATGGCAAAATAACCCAGAGTCTGAGCTCCTTCAGTCAGTGTGGACATGAGTCAGAGGAGACCATATAAACAAGTATGTTACAAAATAAATGTATTCTAGGGAGAGCATTGAAATTCCATCCATTATAGAATCAGAAACTGAGTGACAACCTTATTAGATTTTTAAGGACTACTGAGAGATAGAAAAGAATCTCAAATAAGTAGACAAGCCAGGTTGCTGGAGAGAAGACAAACTACCAAGAAGTGTCAATTTTTTTTTCAAGTTAATTTTCAGATTTAATCTGTTCCCAATCAAAATTCCAACTGTGTTTTTAAATATTTTGATGAATGACTCCAAAGTTCATCTGGAATAGCTAATAAAAAATTGAAAACAAAGAGTAATGGCCTCTCTAGATATTAAAAGAGTACAAGGCTAATCAATGTGAAACTGGTATGAAAATAGATGGGCAAATCAATGAACAGAGTATATAACCAGGAAACAGGAGCTACTACCATTCAGGCTATTAACATATAATCACAAATCAAGGAAGAAAGACAGAGGCACTCAGTAAACAGCGTTAAGACCATTTTATAGCTGTTTAGGAAATAATCTATTCAATTTTTATACCATTTAACCAAATAAATTCCAAATGCATTAGAAGTCAGATGTTAAAATGAGGCTACAGAAAACAGAAGGAAAAATCATTGAACAGTTGTCTGGTTTTGTTTTGTTTTTTTTTAATATTGTTTTTAGTTGTAGTTGGACACACTACCTTTATTTTATTTATTTATTTATTTATTTATTTATTTATTTATTTTTATGTGGTGTTGAGGATCCAACCCAGGGCCTCGAATGTGCTAGGCAAGTGATCTACTACTGAGCCACAACCTGAGCCCAGTTGTCTATTTTTTGAGTACAGTCTAGACTTAAAAGAAACCCCCAATATCTTAGATATTGACAAATTAAATATTTTACTATTTTAGATAAACAAATTTGAAAGGCAATTAAGACACGATGTGTAAATATTTACACTGAATACAACTAAGCAGTGATAGATCTAAAATCCATATAACTTAATAATAAAATATTGATATTGCACAATCTAAACCCACTACCTAAAAAAAAGAATAAAAATGTATTAACACATAGATCAAAAGATAAAATGTTAATAAAGACTTGAAAGTCACTTTATTAGTAAGATAAATATAAAGCTTTTAAGGTGATATTGTTTTGCCTACTGATAAAAAATAATAGGCTATTTTAAAATTGAGATTATCTTTAGCAAGTTAGGCTAATATAGTTTGAATATAGTTTAGGGAACACAAGCACTTTCAACAATTTTGGGAAGTAATTTTGTGTTGCATTGCATAGGAATAGGTAAAAGTTTTGACAGTTTTTAACCTAGGAAATTTCACATTTATGCAAACTTATATTAAAGAAAAAATAAAATACATAGGTTAATATTGCATATATTAGCCACTGTGACATTTATAATAGCAAGTACCAGAAAACAGATCTCAGTTCTCAAAAATCTAGACACATAAACACTTTTTTGGTGTTATGAAATATTATGCATTCTTCAATAATTTTTTTAAAGGAAGTTTGATGGCATTGAAAAATGCTAAGAAAATTGCATTGTTAGTCTCATCACAGCTGGGTAAAACATTATGCCTAGAATAAGAATAACATAAAAGACTATCAGTGATCACCTCTGAAAATGTCTTGATGATTATTTTATTCTCTTCATACACACCCTAATTTTTCCCCTTAGTTTTCCAAAATATTGTGTCTTCATAATATCTCATACATTTTTTAAAAGGAGACTGTTTTGTCAATATGCACTGCTTTAAGTCCACAGCCAGAATTGTTTCCCCATGCCACCATGTACAATGCCAGACTGGGCCTCCCTAAAGCAACCACTGTAGAAGTCCATGGTAGCAAGAATGGCTGGTGATGTCTTGGGTTTCCAAACTTCTGGGTAAGCAATTCTCTTCTAGACTGCCTGTTGGGCCTCCTTATCTTCTTAGCAAATTCATACTATCTGCTTCAGTACTTGGCTAAAATGTCCACTTCCTGACCCTTTACATGCTCCCAGGAAGAATTAGGTGCCCCACCTCTTACACAGGCATGCAGCCTGACTCATCTCTGCTTAAATGTTCCACATTCTCCCTAGTTACTAAGCTTTCAGAGCAGGGGCAGAGTTTTTCTTTGCCTTAGACTATAACCCACTATAGAATCTCAAGAAATATTTTCCAAATGTTTGAGAACATAAAGAGAGCTTCAAGGTTTAGAGGGAAAATCTGCTTTCCCAGAAATGTTTTTTGAATGCATTTTTAATTTAATTAAACCACTATTAATTCCCAATTATGAAATGATTCAAAGATTAATAGAAACTGCTGACTTTCCGAGACAGGTCAGTAGTTTAAGAGAAGTCAGGTTTGCAAAAAACTAATTATATCAGGTATTTCAGGCATGTATGAAATTCTCTTAGTCTGAGAAATGCTCCCTTTTGGGATTTCTGAATTATTTTGCTGCTAATGATCCCTAGAATAGTATCTGAATAAAACATCTGAAATAGACTAAAAGCACCTTCCTTTTCTGAACAGAATATTTAAGGGCAGAGACATGAACTAAAGGATAGTATATATATATATATATTTTTTTTTCCAATTCCTCCTGGTTAATCAACAAAGACTTTGCAACTAAAAATGGAATCAAATGAAGTATGCTTTTGGAATGTGTTTGTAGCTTCTCATTTTTTAAAAACCAGAAAACATAATTTGATCTATGTCCTAAGAATTCCTGCCCTCCTTTCAGAAATAATTCTTACAGAGAAAGAAAAAAAAATACATTATAGAAAGTTCATACGTTAATGGACCCAGGGATTAGAAGTTGGATAACAGCAATAATTCAAGTTCCTTAACTGCCAAACTCTTATTTATCCTGTGCACATCCTGTGAGAAAAGCTTACAGACAGAACTAGGGTCCCACTCCCATTGCAGATGGAAACCAAAGCTTCAGATGGTTTGCCCAAGGCCATACCTGAGTGGCAGCCAGTGGAGAGACAAGTGTGGAGCAGATCTGACTTTAAGCACAGCCCTTTGCAACCACAAGGTGCTACCACCCTTGGGGAGGGGTGCTGTTGGAATGGGCAATGACGATTACAAAAGAAAAATCAAACATTAACAACATAAATTTTGCAACAGCAACAGAGTATCCTCAGTGGAAGGGAATTATCTGAGTTATGATTTTTAAGTACTCAGGTATCTACAAGAGAAAAAGTACCATGAAAGGAAAAGAAAGGGTGAGGGCAGTTGCTAGGACAGGTGATCATTAAGACACTCCCAGTGTTTACCCCAATAGAAGAGAAGTCAGACCCCTTGTCAGTATAAATAATGATAATGTTTCCACAGTCCAGTCTCCTTCCCTGATGCTCTACTTGGTCTCCTGATGGTTGGTAGGAGGCAATCACTCTGATCAATGATGACAGAGACAGATTGTAAGTGAATGTTGGTGGACTCCCACGCATTCTGTGGGTTCATTCAGAGTTTACACACCTTCAGGTTATGAGTGCTCGAATCGCTCTCCTTCAGAAGAAGAAACAGAGCACCAGCTATCCTGGCAGGGCCTTTCCTCATGGAGCCCATCTTGCAAGAGTCTTCTCTGGATTCATATTCTGACTCCTCTGGGTCTAGGTCTTCACAAAAGGATCCATGATCCTATGGTTTGGATGGGAGTAAAGGGGGACAGGAACATGGCCAAGATGTCTGCTTTTGAATTCCACCCATTTATTTGTAGAATCTGAACTAGAGAGGGTTGATGAACACTTGTCTAAGAACCCTCGGCCATTATTGACTATTATTTATTTTTAGTTAACACTATCAGGCAACTTAGGCTAACATAGAGAATATGTTCTATCCACCTGTCTGTTTTGCCTCACACACACACACACACACACACACACACATCAGATACATACTCAGACACTTCCATCACTGATGTTTACAACTGCTCTGATCAAAGATAATAATGAAGGTCTGTACAACATTCCATGCTGGCAGAACTCTCTGGAGGAGACACTGTGACAGGAGTTTAAGGTCACATAAATATAGCGCACTGAAATGTCAGCCCTCATAACCATCTGGTGACTCTCCTGAGAGGTTTGGAATCCAAGAATTCATTCATTTCTTGCTCTCAGTCTGAGAACATGCAAAGTGTCTGATTTCAATGAGATCTCTGTCTATGAGTAGGAGATGTGAGGAGTTCATAGAAATTAGCTAGTGATCTTAATGCAATATGCTAAGAGCTTCAAAATCAAAAGCATATATTTACTAAGTTCCTACTATGTGCCAACCTTTATTCAGTTTTCTGTATATATCATCATCATCTTACAGAACTTTGATACTCTTTGAGTAAATTACTATACTGTTTTATAGAAGAGGACACTGAGACATGGAGAGGTTAACTAATTTGTCCACAGCTTGTGACTAGTGGAGGCTGTTTCTTCTCCATTAACTACATAGTGGTAGAACAAACACAGGTTAGGAAGGATGCACAGAGCTTCATGAGCTACCCATGGCAGAAAGAAAGCTTTCTCAGCAATATTAAAGGATAAGAAGGAATTGGTCAGGAAGGATGGAGAGAAGGGAATTCTAGCAAGAGGGAAGTATGTCCAAAGACCCAGAGGTATGAGCTAGAGTGCTTTAAGGAACTTACTGTCTACAGCATTTTCAATCTGATTAGATCCACTCACAAAAGAATTCTCTTCTCCTTGGAAATGTAAGTAGAAACAAAAACAAAATGTATGCTCAAGTAGTTAAAATTTTTGTTAGAACTTTTGGTCAAAAGGCAGAATCAAAACAAGAGACTTTTATCAAGAAGAACTTCAGAAACAAATCTAAGAAGTCTCTTTGTGTCTGTAATACTACAATTACTACTAGGTATGAATTTATTTCTGTACCACAAGAGTACCCATAGGTCAACTTTACTTCCAAGAGAATAATCCTTTAAAACAAAGTAAACATCTATGGTTATGTAATAAACACATGAATATGTAAATATAAGATGGCAAGGTAGTGTTCTGGGAAGAAAGAGATATGTAAAATCCTGAGTTAAGCCAGAATCAAAGTATTCTAAGTTCCGGAGAGATAAGTCAAGAACAGACTGCTTTAACCCCATGGCTGAGCATAATCAAAGTGCAGATCAAAGGCCATGGAAAGACAGGCTCAGTCCATCATTGAAAACACTCCCTGGCTGCCTCTCTTTTAATATTCACTTGAAACTATGTCTAACTGTGCTCATTTTCATTCTAATCCCTTTCATAAGTTACACACTTTGGAAATAAATTTTATGTAGTACAAAAATGACCTCTATAATATTAATATTAACTAAATCTGTGTAACCTAGTGCTGAGCTAAGGGACCAGAAGATGAAATAAAATTTTAAGGTCCCCATATATCTTGCCAAAAGGAACATGGAGAGGATGAACTAAGACTCAGACCCAGTCCTTCAGAATGCCCCCACAGTGTTCACTTATAAATACTAAATAATAGTATTTACAGAATATACTTGTAGGTTTCTACATTCAAGAAAAAAATCTAAAATATCATATGCTTTCTCTTTTGGCAATACAGAGGACAATTTTCCTGAAAACCTTATATATGTAAAACAAATCATTAAAAACATATTGTAAATGAATTTTGTTCTAATAATAGCAGGCTAAGCTGTGTCTATTAATACTTGTTCTTTAAAGATACTATTTTATATATGCATACATACATATATATGCATGTGCGCGCACACACACAACATATATATATATACATACATATTACATGTTATATATAAAAATATATATATATATTCCCAAGTCACCTTAAAAGTGCTGAACTGATGACATCAGCAAGATGGCACAATAGAAAGCTCAATTCCTTATCTCTCCCCACCCCAGAAACACAAATTTAACAACCAACTAGTAACATAAGCATCTCTATAACAGCTCCAAAATGCGGGTGAGAGATTACAGCACTCAAATAGAGCACAGAAATTAGAACAGACACATTGGAGATGTGTCACTGTACTCAAAGCATCCCTCCCCCAACACTGCCAATGCAGCACTGATAAAGACTTTCAGCCTTAGAGTTATCTCATGTGTTAAAGGAAGAAAAAACTGAGTGTTTGACTTCTCTATGGCCCTGGCACAGACCTTTTCCTATAGACATTGGCAATAAGCCTAACCCACAGACTCCAGCATCAGGCCCATCCATGAATAATGGCAACAGTCCTGCCTCTACAGACTACAGCAACAGGCCCACCTCTGTGAATCTCCATCCATAGAGACTAGAAACAGACTACCCACTCCTAAGACCCAACAGAATGCCTACCACAGACCCTACCAGCCATTCTAAACAGAATCCCTGGCTGGGCTGAATGCCAAATAGCTTTCCTTGAAGAAATAAGTCAGTGAAACTAGAAAAGGTGACTACTTCTTCAAATATGCAGACACAAAAGGAAGGCTGCAAGATTTACAAAGAATCAAGGAATCAAGAAAGCACCAAAGAAACAAAGTCAAGGAAGCTCTGATTACCAGCTGTATACTAGTGGAGATCTAGGTGCTTTCTGACAAAAAAATTCAAAGTAATCATTCAAAGATGCTCAGTGAGATACAGTAGAACACAGGCAGTCAGTTACTCAACAGCAGGCAACCATATGTTAAAACAGAAATGAGAAGCTCAACAAAGACAGAAGACATAAAAAGGAATAAAACAATATTAAGAGCTGAAGTACACAATGACTACGTTGAAAATTTCAATAGATAGCTTCTACATCAGATTTAACCAAGCAGAAGAAAAAATATCAGCAGGCATAAAGACAGGTAATTAGAAATCACTGATGAAGAGGAAGGAGCAGGAGGAGGAAAAGAAGGAGAAAGAAAACCTATGGCACTTATGGAACACCATTAAGCAGAAACAATATATGTATTATTGGAGTTCCCAAGGTAGAAGAGAAAGAAAAAGTGGTAAAATATATTTAAAGAAACAATGTCTGAAAACTTCCATAATCTGGAGAGGAATCCAGACATCTAAATTCATGATACCTGAAGGATCCCAAAATTTTAGAATAAAAAGAAGTATATACCAAGACATTTAATTTTCAACAAAGAGAATTTTGAAAGCAGCTTAGGAAATAGTACTCATCCCATATATTATACAACCATGATAAGACTACCAGAGAGTTTTTTAGTGGGAATTTTGTGGTCCAGGAAAAAGCTGGAAGACATATTCAAAATGTAGGAGGTGGCGGGGGAAACCTGCCAACTAAAAGCACTATACCTAACCAGTTCTTTTAAAATTAATAACAAATAAAGATTTTTTTCCAGTAAATGAAATCTGAGAATTTGTCACCACTCTGCAAGTCACAAAAGGGAGTCCTTCAAGTTGAAACAAAAATAAATGCTAAAGAGTAATATGAAAGCATATAAAAAGATAAACCTCACTGTTAAAGGTAATATAGGAACAAATACAGAATAATATTGTAATGGTAGTGCATAAATCACTAACTATAGAATGTATGTTAAAAGATAACAGTATTTAGAACAACTATTAGCACAAAATTGGTCAGTATTTACACAATGGAAAAAGAAGTAAATTCTGACACCAATGACATGGAAGATATAGGTGATAGGGGAAGTAAATGTATAAGAAGTTTTTTAGGCAATTAAACTGTTATCAGCTCAAAATACACTATTATAATAAGAAAAAATACACAAGGCTCATAGTAACTACAAAGAAAATCTATAGCAGATATAAACAATAAATTTAAAAAATAAAAATATATCCCTACAAAAAACACATCAAATCACAAAAAAAAGATGAGAATGTAGCTTAGTGATAAAGTACATGCTTAACATGCACAAGACCCTAGGTTCGCAACATTACAAAAGAAAGACAGACCACAAAAGAAAATAGCTAGAGAGAAAGGGATGCACAAAAGAAATATAGAACAGATGCAAAACAACTAACAAAATGGCAATAGTAAGTCTTTACCTATCAATACTTACTTTAAATATGAATTGATAAAACATGCAGAAGCTGGATGGACTTAAAACACAAGATCCAACATTGTGCTTTATATAAGAAAACCACTTCAAACTTAAGAATCCACACTGACTGAAAGAGAAAGGACCCCCCAAAATATACTTACAAATGGTAACCAAAAGAGCCCACAAGTGGCTACAGTCACATCAGAAAAAATATATATACATACTTAAGTCAAAAGCTGTTAAAAGAGACAAAGAAGGTCATTACATAGTGATAAAAGGGTCATTTTAACAGGAAGATATAGCAATTATAAACATATATACATTAAATATCAAAGAATCTAAATATATAAAGCAAACATCAACAGATCTTAAGAGTAAAAAGATAGCAATACAGTGATAGTGGAAGACTTGAATGTTATAATAATGGAGAGATCACCCAGTCAGAAATTGCTCAAGAAATAATAGCTTAGAAATATTATTTTTTAAAAAAAGAGATTAACAGACATATACAAAAAACCTCATACAAAATAAGCAGAAATAGATTCTTCTCAAGTGCCCATGGATATTCCCCAAAATAGATCACACGCTAAATCACACACATACACACACAAGCATGCACGCGCGCGCGCACACACATACACACACACATAAACTCTTAATAAATTTTAAAAAGATTAAAATCATTCCAAGAATCTTTCTGACCACAAGGGAGAGAAACCAGTATCCAGTAACAAAAGAAACAGAAAAATTCCCAATTACATGATTAAATTAATATTAATATTCTTGAACTATCATTATTAAAAGAAGAAATCAAAGAGGAAATTCAAAAATATTTTAAGAAAAATGAAAACAAAAATGCAACATACCAGAACTAATGAGACAGAATAAAAGCAGCACTGAAATCAAATTTTATAGTAAAACAATCAATCAACAAGTACATTAAAAAATGCTCACCATCTCTAGCAGTCAGAGAAATGCAAATCAAAACCACCCTAAGATACCATCTCACTCCAGTAAGATTGGCAGCCATTATGAAGTCAAACAACAATAAGTGCTGGCGAGGATGTGGGGAAAAGGGTACTCTTGTACATTGCTGGTGGGACTGCAAATTGATGTGGCCAATTTGGAAAGCAGTATGGAGATTCCTGGGAAAGCTGGGAATGGAACCACCATTTGACCCAGCTATTGCCCTTCTCAGACTATTCCATGAAGACCTTAAAAGAGCGTACTATAGGGAAACTGCTACATTGATGTTCATAGCAGCACAATTCACAATAGCTAGACTGTGGAACCAACCTAGATGCCCTTCAATAGATGAATGGATTATAAAAGTGGCATTTATACACAATGGAGTATTACTCAGCACTAAAAAATGACAAAATCATGGCATTTGCAGGGAAATGGATGGCATTAGAGCAGATTATGCTAAGGGAAGCTAGTCAATCCCTAAAAAACAAATGCCAAATGTCTTCTTTGATATAAGGAGAGCAACTAAGAACAGAGCAGAGAGGAAGAGCATGAGAAAAAGATTAACATTAAACAGGGACGAGAGGTGGGAGGGAAAGGGAGAGAGAAGGAAAATTGCATGGAAATGGAAGGAGACCCTCATTGTTATACAAAATTACATATAAGAGGATGTGAGGGGAAAGGGAAAAAAACAAGGGAGAGAAATGAATTACAGTAGATGGGGTAGAGAGAGAAGATGGGAGGGGAGGGGAGGAGAGGGGGGATAGTAGAGGATAGGAAAGGCAGCAGAATACAACAGTCACTAGTATGGCAATATGTAAAAACGTGGATGTGTAACCGATGTGATACTGCAATCTGTATATGGGGTAAAAATGGGAGTTCATAACCCACTTGAATCAAATGTATGAATATGATATGTCAAGAGCTTTGTAATGTTTTGAACAACCAATAATAAAAAGAAATTTTATAGTAATAAAGTTTAAAGTGACTAAAAAAAATCTCAAAAACAACATAACTTACACCTCAAGCAGCTAAAAAAAGAACAAACTATTCCCAAAGTTAGCAGAAGAAGGAAATAATAAAGATTAGAGCAGAATCAATAAAACAGAAAATAAAAATCAACATAAAATCTTCAGTAAAATGGAGTTGTTTGTTTGAAAAGATAAAAAAATCAATGAACATAGTTTGACAAAGAAAAAAGAGAGAAGATTCAAATAAATAAGATCAGAAATTAAAGAAAAGAAGAAAATTTTTAAAAGATCATAAGTCACTATTATGAGAAATTATATACCAACAAATTGGATGACTTTGTAGAAATAAATAAATTCCTAGAAACTCACAACCTACCAAGAAAAAGTGAAGAAGAAATAAAAAGCTAATAAAAATCAGTAACTAACTAGAAGGTTGAATCATTAAAATCTTTCTAACAAAGAAAATCCCAATACCATGTGTTTTGAATGCTGAACTCTAACATATATTTAAATGAGAAGTAATAACAACAAACCCTTCTCAAACTCTTCCAAAATAACTGAAGTTTAAGGAATATTTCCAAACTCATTTTATAAGGCAGAATCACCCTATACATACACAAATTTTCTTCAACAGGATACAAAGAATACACAATGGAGAAATAATAGTCTTTAAAGAATAATGAGAAAACTAGATATCCACATGCAAAAGATTGTAATTGCATCCTTAATTTACACTATATACAAAAATCAAGTCAAAACAAATGGGATCAACTCAAAACATGGGTAAATGGGAACAAAGTAGACAAATGGGATCACATTGAAACAAAAATCTTCTACACAACAATCAATGGTTTAAAATGTAGTCTATGGAATGGAGTAAAAATGGTTGTGTACCACGTATCTGATACAGGATTAATACACTACACACACATACACACACACACACACACACATATATATATATATATGGAATTCATACAATTCCATCACACATACAAAAAAAACTTAATCTAAAAATGGGAGAAGGGGCTAAATTGACATTTTTCCAAAGAATACAAGATTATAACTAGATGTATTAAAAAAGTGTTCATCATTAACTAATCACCACGAAAATTAAAAATATATATATAAAATTATTACCTCACACCAGTTAGGATGGTTTTATCAAGAATCAATAGATAAGTACTGATGATATGGAGAAATTGGAAACCTTATACAAGTTGATGGGAATATAAATTGGTACAGCCAATATGGAGAAGAATTTTGCAGTTCCTCAAAAGATTGAAATAGAAATACCATATGATTGAGCAACTTCACATCTAGATATATATCCAATTGAACTGAAATCAGAATCTCAAAAAGGTAAATGTACATCCATGTTTATTGTAGCATTATGCACAATAGCCAATACATGAAAGCAACCTAAATGTCCACTGACGATGGATGAGTGGATCAATAAAGGATGTGGTAAATACATACAATGCAGTATTGTTCAGCTTTAAAAAAAGGAAGGAAATTCCACTATTTTTGACAACCTGGTAAAACCTAAAGGACATTAGCTAAGTGAAATAAGGCCACATACTGCATGAAAACACTTACATGATGAATCTAAAATAGTCAAACTCCTAGAAGCAGAGTAGAAAGGTGGTTGCCAAAGGCTAGGTGAGGGAATTAGTGGGAGTGGGGAGAGAAGCTGTTGGTCAGAGCATGCAAAGCTTCAGTTATACAAGATGAGTCAAGTTCTAGAGATGTAACATACACTACAGATCATTCACAGTACTGTACTGTATACTTAAATTTTTCTAACAGAGTAAACTTGAGCATTTTTATAATCCATAAAACTTTAATTCTTCTTCTATATAAAAATGACTTTGAACTATGTAAATTATATTTATAATGGCATTATTCATAATATCCTAAAACCAGAAAAAGCTTAAATGTTCATCCATGTTGGCATGGATAAGGAAATTATGATTTATAATACAATATCATTTATACAATAGTAAAAAAGAATGAATTACATCTATATGTATCAACATGGATCAATGTAAAAACAACATTGCATTATTCATAATACCCTAAGACCAGAAAAAAGCCTAAATGTTCATCCATGTTAAAATGGATAAGGAAATTATAGTTTATAATACAATGTCATTTATACAATAGTAAAAAATAATGAATTACATCTATATGTATCAACATGGATCAATGTAAAAACATTGTCAGCTGAAAGCAAGTAAGAGAATTTATAATGTATGATGCCATTGACTTCATATTCAAAACATTCAAAAATAAATAAAATCATGTAGGAATTTATACACACATACACACACACACACACACACACATCTATGAAAACACATAAGACCATATAGAAAAGTCGGATAAACAAGGGTCCTAAGAATCTGGTAATTTTCCGTCTTAACTGTCTGAAATCAGTGTGAGTTATATTTGATATCTTAAACCAGAACATGGGTGTATAAATCTTTATTATCATTTTATATCTTTCATATACATTGTATTTTCCTTTCAATGCATGTATATTTCATAATTTTTAAATGGAAAAAAGAAAACTATGGAACTAAAATATCTAAATTAAGCATCTTGCAGAACTAAGAATTTTCCACTCAGAAATAGTACTTCTAGAAGCTTGTCAAATCATTGCCAAGAGAATTCTACCACAAACAGTGATGGGAAGGCCCTTCATTGGTCAATCTGATTAGCTTCCACTGTACTAGGTAGATTTGTGTGAATATCACTGGCTTTGAAGTCAATCTTGTTCACACAGTTTCCAAACCTACTGAGCATTAGTTTGCACTTATATACAGTTAAGATTGACAGCGGGATTGTTTTAAGATTAGATGAGAGATCATGAGGGTTGAGGACCTGGCATACTTCTAGCACCAACAAATATTGATTCCCTTCCTTTTGCATATAATCTTTGCCACACCTTCCTACTAAGCTAGTCTTTTGACTGTACCAATTGACAGTTTTCTGTAATTCAATTTGGATTTGTACAGCATGTTATTTATTTTAAAATACTTTAACAAATATTATTGCATTTGATCCCCAGATTTAGAATTCACAAGTAAGAAATAGCCATGCCAATTTGAAAATTAGTATTCATAGATATGAGAGACCATAGCAGCAATGTCCAGAATTCTGGACAAATCCTGATTGCAACAATTACATCTGTTAGAACCAAAATTATTTTTAAATCCAGAGAAAAGTTCAGAAAAATATTTCTTAAATCCAAACAAAATTCTGATGTGACAACTAAATGACATTCTCCAGGCTACTACTTGACCCCAAAGTTATATCCTATCAAATTCCATCTTTTAAGACAGGGATTTATATGACTACTAAAGATTGATAAAATCCTAAAATTATACACTCAAATGCAAAATAACCCCATGTTTTATCCAAGTTTTATAAAATAGAAGTGCACTTAAGTTTGTTTTTAATGTATTCAAACTTTTTTAAAAAAAGAAAAGAAAAGAAAAAGAAAACCTCAGCTATAAATTGTGTAATTTCACCAGTAAGGCCCATTTTAGATACATTCTCTTGGGAAGAGCTGCTACTTCATTATCAGTTTCATAAAGAGGCTCTGGGTTCCTTGAGGCTTAGGAGGAAATGCTGACACGTGACAAGGATGTTCCTCCAACACCGCTCCCTCCCCAGTGACTCTGTCCGACCCTGAACCTCATTAATCTTGTTCAGCTTTTATTTTGTGACTTTATCTGCATTGAGAATAAGTCACCAACCACCTCAAATGCTGATCCTACATCCCACAGGACACCCAGGAACAGTAAAATGTGCCAAGGAGGCATTATCTTCTTCTATCTTTCATCCTGAAGGGTGTTTCTGAAAGCAAATCCTATAAAAAGCTATGTGTCTCCATTGGCATCACTGTGACAGCACCATTCTTGCAAACCTCAAAGGATTATTTCAGAAATTTTATAAAGCCAGGATGACCTGTTGAGGGAAAGACGCTTTTTAAATTGGCAGTAAAAGTGAGCATCATCAAAGCCCAACACTGAGAACATGTGGTGTGAGGAAGAGCCATGTGACCAGCCATAAAACCCAAGAAACAGTAGTGACTTGGAGGGGCTCAATGGTCACTCATACTCCACTATACCCACTAATGTATTTCATTTATTCACAGGAATGCAAGAGGCGAGAAAAAAGAAATTGCCTATTAGTCTTATTTCTATGTTTGCCTCTTCTTGAACCCCTGGTTATTCCAAGAAAGTATTTTTTCTGTCAACCATGATATTCAAAGTTTTCATTCACAAACGCTTTTTAAAGTATCAGGGCTAGCTTCCTATCAGTTTATAAATGAGAATAAACCAACTCTTTTTGAACTTTGAGTACCATATACTGAGCAAAGCATTTCATGTTGTTGAACTGTTTCAATAACCAGTGAAAGATGGGTCAAAATTATATACAACTCCTCAGATGTATAGAAATAAATAATAAAATTAATTTTCTTCTTATTTCAAGCTCTTAAACCCCCAGTTGGAAATAACAGAAATTTCAGGGAGGAAAAATATTTTATCTTGACAATCCAAGGTAGCTCTATTTTGAGTCTTTCAGCACTTTGCCCCATTTTCCAATGTTCTCTTCTTCCACTTCTCCTCACCAACATCCTTTAGTAGGAACTTGAGGATAAATGTTTTCTCAGAGAAAGAGAAAACAAACATTTGCAGTGGGTTACAGGTGAGAGAGGAGAGAGGAGTTGGTGCACACAGAAAGCAAGCATATGTCCTTGCAGTAAGGACAATGACAGCCACCGGCTCAGAGGTTGCCTGGAGAAGGATCAAAAGCAAGTTAAACCAAATAGTTAGCATCTAGAAGGATGCTGTTTAAGTGAAACGTGAGGTAAATGGTGGTAGAGATGACCAAGCCCTGCATCCTATCAATTGTTCTAATCAATGCATGGAGGCAGCTCAGGGCCTTTACAAAGCAAAAGCTAGAGAGAAAAAGAATTTATAGGTGTAGACAGGAATTATTGAAGGAGGATGTAAGTGGGATGAGCAACTTGGTACTTGCCAGGAGTAACCAAGGAAACGAATCCTGCCTGGAGAAAATGTGGGGAAGTTGAGTTCAGACCATGAGACCATGAATGCTTTCAGAGGCTTTAGTTTTAATCTGAGAAAGGACTGACAGCAGAACTTTATCCTTTATAGACTGTGAGGGGGGAAACATAGGTAACCACTGATGGAATCTAGCTTTGGGACAAATTACCAAAGATAGAAGGAAAAAAAAAACAATTCTTCTCTGACAAGACAAACAAGTTTAAAGAAATGTTTTGTTCTCAAAGTGTCTACACTTTGAGGCAAAAATACAGAAATGAAAATATGGGAGCTTTCTGATGGTCACTTGGCCAGTTTCGTGCTCTAACAGTTCCATTTTTCTTTCTGTCACTGAAGACATTAGACTGTAGATTCATGCTAGACTGTAGATACCCTAACAGCAGGTCCTCCATGCACCCTAGAACAGCACATAGTCTGCATTTGACTTATTGAGTGGACAATGGAGAAATTAAGATAATCCACAATTACACCTCAATAAAAGATTAGTTCCTAATGTCTTGGAGGAAATAAAAAAAGAAAGAGCAGGCCATATCTGGAGGGAGGAGGGCAAGCATGTGCCTTTTGGGAAAGGAAGTTAGGCTAAGTTTAGAACTTAGAAAAAGAAAAGAAAACTTAACCAAGAGACTGAGAGATGAGCCTTACATCAAGAAAAAAAAATAATAACCCCGGGCTGAAGTGTGTGTTTCTTTTAATGAATACTTTCAGTGATGGCCATTGTGGGCAGAAATATATCTCTGTGGTTAATTTGTATTTAGAGACATCTATTTACTCAGAGTTTGGCACATTCATATGGTATTCAGAAGGAATTTAGTATTTAGGAAAAAACCACCAAAAGGCTGGTGATCAAGAGTATGATCTTCGGTGTTTACATTTTAATCCCGGCTTTCCATTTAGGGATGCGAGATGTGGATCACTTAAACTATCAGCACCAAGACAATGGGATCATTTTCACAGGATAGTCTATTACCTGTAATGAATTATGCATTCTCCCATTTATTGATTCTGCTGATTTTCTTCATCATTGTTTTTACATGCACTTTGCAGCTTTCAGCTGGGCTCACCTTCAGTAAGGGTCACTTCCTGTGGGAGCCCCATGCAATGGAGGCTGCAGAGGAGAACCTTGGGTTAGTTTTATGTTTGCCTCTTTTCACTAAATCAGTTTTTTTTCTCAGAAAGGCATTACTAGGATTAAGTGAGTTAATATGTGTAAAGAATTTAAACCAGTACCTGGCTGTTCTCAGCAACATACTTAACAAATAGTATTTGTTTAAATTAATTGCTTGGTTCAGAATTTCAGAGAACCCCAATGTTTATAAATTTTTATACCCTTGACACATGGTACCATTGGGCAAAATGGATAGAATTGTTCTAGGCTCTGTTTAAAAGACAATATAGTCTTTCCCAGTTTCTAGCATAAGGAGGGAGGCTAACTTCAAGGCATGCAGGTTCCTTGGTTTGACCTCCAACTATCCTCTCCCCTCACTTATTACACTCTAGCCTTTTAGTTTCAATAGTTCTGTGGGTCTTGTAGATTTAATCTACTCTCACATTCTGGTTTTGTTTCCTCTAGTTTTTAGCTTTTCAGAATTTCTTTTTTGCTTTTAAACTGGACTGAAAAGGCTTTACAACTGTCACATTATAACAACTCCAGGAATTGGGAATGTACTATACACACTTTCCACATCAGTTTAGACTACCATATTGAAAGGAAATCACCTGCCTGCGTGTTTAACCACCACAACCTGTGGTTTAAAAAAAAAAAAACAAAAACAGTAGAACACACCATACACATAATTCCCAAACCAGGAAATAATCAAAATATTTATGTGAGGAATAGTGTTTTTAAACATGTACATACAAATGCTTGCCTTAACATTGATTAATATTAAGGCATTTCATGTAATAAAATTTATCATGTTTGAATTGCCATCTGAAAACCAAATTTATTACCTCTCATATTTTCATTGGTAGTTTAAAAGTGCAGGGTATAATTATGCACTCTTGAGTATGAAATCACATTTCATTTTTGGTATTTCCCAGATTTCCAAAATTATCTTCATGTAGTTTGTTTAAGTTAGACTATTAGCTTCATTATTAGGATTTCATGCTGTTATAAATGAATACCTATTAAGTGTGTTGCATATACTATGTACAAATTCTCATTCACTCATTTATCATTATCATTCTAAAGTGACCAGGAATCATATTTTAAACTGCTTTGATAATTTTGATGAGCATGATATTAACTTCGAATGTTTAAAATAAACATACCAGGCAGAATTTTTAATTTAGTTATTTCACATATTAGGGAGAATCTAGTTGATCCTGACTAAAGCAAGGGTAGTCCCAAGCTCCACCCAAATTCACAGTACTACTATAAGTAAGAGAAAATACTAAGGAACAAAATGATTTACCCAGTATTTTACTTCCACTCCCAGAAACAGCCACATAGAGAGGAATATTCCAGACCTTCTGACCAGAGCATTCTGGGTAATCTGCCCATTCTAGCAAGAGATTGACAGCATAACTTTAATGAGTATCAGATACAAATATAAAAAAAATCATATTTGGTCACAATGTCATTTACTTAAATTATCTACATTATGGTAAAATATGATGAAAGAAATACCCCATAGAAATAATATTATAGACTACTTAATAGCATAAAAATATATTGATATTTCAAGAGATCTCTGATCCTTTCCTTGTTTCAAAATGAAAATTCCTTGTAAATAAATAATCTAGAAATAGGAGTAGACCTGGGTTTTATACAATTTGAAGTTTATACAAAATGTGGAGGAACCATTTCCGGAAAAAATATATATATAAAATGATGTATACAAAATTTCCCAGGTCCCTATCGGAGCCTGGAACTATGTAACTCAATTAATTCCTTATAAATCTGCCCTTCTCTGAAAGTTTTTACCTCAAAATTTTAATAGGCATATGATCAAATAATGAGATTACCAGCAATCATTTTTATGTTCTACCATTAGTTTTTACCTTTCTACAATGAAACAAGTAGTTAGATAGAAAAAAATACATTTTAAAAAAGCCTTGACAAAGTAATATTCAGAAAAAAACTGCATTTTTTCCAGGCTGAGCAAAATAATACTGATTTCAGATATTATAGAAGGGCCAAAATACTAATGGAAGTTATCCAATCCAGGAATAGAATTACATATGCTTTTGTTTTCTCCTTTATACATTTGATTTACTGAATTTTCTAAAATGAACCTGAAGTTTCTTTTATAAAAGGAATAAATTAGTATATGATTACACAGCCAGTATAATCCTATATCATATACAACCAGAAGAATGAGAAGTTATACTCCATTTATGTATGATATGTCAGAATGCATTCTACTGTTATGTATAACTATTTAAAATAATTTTTATTGATTTTTATATATGACAGCAGAATGCATTACAATTCATATTACACATATAGAGCACATTTTTTCATACCTCTGGTTGTATATAAAGTATATTCACACCAATTTGTGTCTTCATACATGTACTTTGGATAATGATGCTCATCACATTCCACCATCATTTCTAACCCCCTGCCCCCTCCTTTCCCCTCCCACCTCTCTGCCCTATCTAGATGTATATTATATGTCAAAATGCATTCTATTGTCATGTATAACTAATTAGAACAAATTTTTAAAAAGGAATAAATTAGTATTTCTAAGAATCTCTGAGCTGAGCAAGTGAGGATAGATAAGTAAGATAGAGGTATGAATGATATGAAATAGAGTGACAGAGAGACAGAAAGTAACTATAAGCAATTGGTTCATGTGATTATAGAGACTAGAAGTCCATGATCTGCAGTCAATAAGCTTGAGACACAGGAGAACTACTAATGTAGTTCTAGTCCAAATCCAAGGCCTGAGAACAAGAGAACCAATGATCCAAGTTCCAGTCTGAGTTCAAAGTTCTGGGAATCAGGAGATCCAGTGGGGTCAGTCCAGTCCAAGAGCAAGAGAAGACCAATGTCCCATGTCCCATCTCATGCAGAAAGGATAAATTCTCTCTCTCTCTCTCTCTCTCTCTCTCTCTCTCTCAATCTCTGTGTGTGTGTGTGTGTGTGTGTGTGTGTGTATTGGGGGGGTGTTTCTACCTAGGTCCTCAGCAGACTTGGTGATGCCCACCTGCATTGAGGAAATGCTGCTTTACTAGCCTACAAAATTAAATGAGAATCTTTTCTAGAAACACTTCTAATTAATAATAAAATATCATTTTCAAAACCAATCACAGGGATTCCACCTCTTGGGTCCCCTTCTTCCTCCGGGAGAAGTCTTTTCTGCTATCCTTTAATAAACTTCTAATTTCTACTCTGACCTTGCCTCGGCGTGCTTCTTTGGTGTTATTCTTCAACATTGGGGAAGCAAGGACTCGTCACTGGTCAACAGCGGTATCATATTGGAGGTCCCATACCGAGATTCTACACCGAGGTAAGTGCACGCACCCCATGTCTGTTTGAGGTGCATCTTTCTCTTTCTTTCTGGAGGGTAAGGTGGGCACCCGACGGCTACTTAAACGCAATTAGTGCAGCCGCCACTCTTCAAGACTCGGGTGAGAGGTTTCCCAGCCTAGGCAGCTCTCAATCACCTGTTCAATACAGAGCAGGCATGTTGGGTTCTGCCAAAGCCGCTTCCAACTTTTCTGTCTGGGCCTGGAAAGCAATTGGCGTGAGTACACAGTGTCCCGAATCCCGATCTGCCTCGGATGCGTGGAGGTGGAGGAAAGAGTTTGGAACAACTGCGGAATTCCGGTCTGGGCTACACTCAGACGATTCCCAAGGTTCCTTTCTCTTGAGCCACCTTCCGACGGCCCTCAGGGGTATCTAGGGTGATCGGTAGATGAATGGCACTGAGGGAAAGCCCCAATCACATTTGCCTCCGTATGGGCCATGCAACACTCCCAACCTCGCATCCATTCCTCCTGGATGCTCCCCTTCCTTCGCAGGTCAGAAATGTTAGCAATTCAGGTTGTAGGACTGAGAGAAAGGCATGGGATAATTAGCAAAATCTGCCCAGGTTCTCTAAGATGCATAGGTAAATTTCACTAGTCTGTTTTACCGCCCCAATGTTTAAAATGTATTGTGTTCCTTAAGCTGCTAGAGAGGCATTTTTAGAATCAACTCCTCCGGTAATCTGCTACCTTACAACCAGTAGATATCCCTTAACTCTTAGGCGGCTCCTTTAGTCTACAGAGCAAAGGCAATGAAAGAGCACACGATTCTCTTTTGCAATGG
>NW_026000242.1:14557394-14606658 GCF_001458135.2 Marmota marmota marmota
AAGGGGGACTCCAAACTGCTTGCCCCACATCGTCCCTTTTCAGCCTGAAGAAGCCAGAAAGATCTTCTTCGCCCCCCTTCCTTACAGCAGTAAGGAGTTCCCAAATTAGAGGGGGGAATGAAGCCAGATTTAAAGTTAGGTAGTCAGTGTAGTTAGATAAATCGGGTCTAATGCCAAGTGAAATCTAAAATGGAGGCCATGCTGGCAATGATTCAGGGAAAACACAGGACAACTCATGGAATGTTAATGAAGTCCCAAAAAGGCCCTAGGCCAAAGTCAACCTCAAAGAAATGTTAATGAACAGCCCCCAGCAAAAAGGTACTGACTCAGAAGTCCTTCCTGACCAGATTACTTCTTTGGCCCACCTGTGTCCCACCCCTCGGGCCTTCCAACCTACATTCCATCACCAAAACTATAAAAAGGGGAAACAACCGCACTTCCACGGATTCCACCTCTTGGGTCCCCTTCTTCCTCCGGGAGAAGTCTTTTCTCCTGTCCTTTAATAAACTTCTAATTTCTACTCTGAAAACAAACAAACAAAAAAAAAAAACCAATCACAACTGTGCTTACCACTGTTAAAAATAATTTTTATGAAATTGTAGATTCTTCATTCTTTTTATGAAATTATAGATTGATTAAAAATAGAAGAAAAGGGGGTATAATAAAGTTATCAAATAATATGATGATTTTATGCTAACCCCAATAGATCTACATAAATAATAACAAATATACCCATAAATGGTGTTTAACCAAATATCTGGGAACTGTATGTCCCAGTCAAGTTAACTTCAAAAGGGGAAACTTGTAAAGAGGTGCATCTTCCTCATCTTTTAGAAAGGTAAACTGCTATCAGAGAGGTACACTGCTAACAAAGAAGAAAGAAAGTTCAATCTTAGGTTCTTGTCTTCACTATTCTTTTTTCCCTACACTATTTATGAGGTCCTGTCATTATAACAACCTCATATAATCCTTGGTCTCCATTACCTTGCAATGGAAATAGCCATCATCCTATAATCAGACAACAGAGGGTCACTGGTAGTGGGCCACATGTACAATAACCCAGTCAGTTCATAGAGCAAGATGAACATTTTAGATTTAATTTGACATGGAGCATGCTGGAAATTCTCTATGTCACATTATATCACTTTTAAAAGCTCGTAGGCAGTATGGATTATCACTTTCTTTTGTTTTGGTGTTTTCCACTAAGACCTAGCTCCATTCTGAAGTATAAGCTCCTACTAGTTCAAAGGAACATCTAACTTGGTAATTTTGTGACACTGTAGGCATGATTTACATCTTAGTATTTCATGGGATAAGTGAAAGACAGTAGCAGAGCTCAATTTATAATGTGTTTGTCCCATTAGATCAAGAAGAAATTAAAATTACTGCAATGTTAACTGCACCAGGGAACTTACTCCTTCATATAACTTGAAGCACATGAATTATTATTGGAGATGGACAACTTTATATAAACATTCTTCTGAATGCATGTGCACATATGCACGATCAGGAAAAATGGCAGAAGAAAGACAGAAGCCATTATAGGCAAAGATGCCTAAACCACCTTGAATGGAAATAATGGCAGTTTCCATCCAAATCGTTTCTTCAACAGCCATGCACACAAACACAAGCAGTGAATGTGACCATAAGACCTTCCCTGGTTAGAACTAATCCATATAGTATGGTTAAAAATAGATTTAGATCAAAGTAACTACAATACAAATGAAAGAGTCACAAACACATACAAGTGTTAATGGAACAAGAGCATAAGGGACTGCATTACCTAGCAAAGAGCCTCACCAGGAAACCCACAGACCAGTGAACACTTCTAAAGCCAAGTTAGCCTAGATTTGGTTTCCATGGCAATAAATACTGAATGGATATCTGCTATTACCTATCTTAAGGAGAAGAGTCAAAAATCAGTAAAACACTTCATTTAATAATAAAATATCATTTTCAAAACCAATCACAACTGTGCTTACCACTGTTAAAAATGATTTTTATGAAATTGTAGACTCTTCATTCTTTTTATGAAATTATAGATTGATTAAAAATAGAAGAAAAGGGGGTATAATAAAGTTATCAAATAATATGATGATTTTATGCTAACCCCAATAGATCTACATAAATAATAACAAAGAGATGACCTAGGGCCTACCACCAAAACACTGTGCCAGGGTGCCATCTTAACAGAAGGCATCACCTTTCACTGTGGTCTTTAAATGTCAACATTTCCCTATAAAGAATGACCTAAGGGCTGCATGGTTTTTATGAACAGATGCTTTAAACAAGAAGCACTTCCAATCATTTGTTAGCTAGACCAAAAATTAAACTGTTGCGAGGAGCAAGCAACAAAGACATTGTGCATTCATGGCAGGCAGATGGTTCCCCCATAACCCGTGGGTCAACTTTGACTTCTTGTACTTTTCTCTCAAGGATATGGTGAAGACTATATCTTATGAACACAGCTCTAGAATATTTGGGAAACTTACCGTGCCTACTCTCAGAAATAATTTAACCCCAGCATAGCCACATGTGCAAAGTAAGGCTGCCTTCTTTCAGAGCTGGAACTGGGGAGAGTGGTGATCATCATTTATACTAACAGTATCATTCACTCAGCCTTCAATGATTCACTACACACTCAGTGAACAAAGATGAAAAATATAAAGGCTTTCTCTCAAGGAATTTACAGTCTATCAGAGAGACGATGATTACACAGTAATCCCCACTCCCCATGATTTCACTCTCTGCAGTTTCAGTTACCCATAGTCAATTGCAGATGATATGGCACTCTATACAGTACAGTAAGATGTATTGAGAGACCACGTTATATAACTTTTATTATATTATATTGTTATACCTGTTTTTTTCTTGAGTACCAGGGATTGAACACAGAGGTGCTTAACCACTGAGTCCCAACCCCAGCCCTTTTTTATTTTTCATTTTGAGACAGTGTCATCTTAAATTGTTTTCAGCCTTGCTAAACTGCTGAAACTAGCTTTGAATTGAGAATTTATGATCTTTCTCCCTTAGTCTCCCAAACCACTGCGATAAAGGATTGTGCCATCATGCCCAGCTGTTCTATTTTCTTATTAGCTATTGTTGTTCATGTATTACTATGACTAATTTAAAAATTAAGCTTTATCACAGTCATGTATGTATAGAAGAAAGCACGATATATTATATATATGCTATATACATATACATGCTATATATGTGTATATGCTATATACATATATGCTATATACATATATGTGTATAGCATATAAAAAGATATATATATATATATATATATATATATATATATACACACACACCACACACACATAGCTCGATATTATCTGTAGGTTTAGGTATCCACTGTGGGGCTTGGGATGATCTCCTGTGGGCCAAGTGAGACTATTGTAATCTAATGAGAAAAGCCTCCAAGAGAAGTATGAATCCTTTCTTGGCTTCTTGTGCCTTAAGATAAAGTCAGAACTAATTCAAGTGACCTTCAAGGACCTCTGCCTGTCCTGAGTCTTCACTCCCTCCTCTCCTGACTGTCTATGTTCTAGCCATAATGGTTCTTGCTGAACTCTCTTGCCTCCAGTTTCCTGTGTGCTATTCTCTCTGCCTCCAGTGGTTTCTTCCTATCCCTTCATCTGGCTAAATTCTAGTTATCATTCTGGTCTCAACTTGAGCATCACTCTCCACAGCTGTGAGGTCGTCTTTGTCATAGATCTCTCCATATTCATCCTCTATCATAATTTCTGACTTATGTAAAGTTTTATCTTTCAATTTTCTATTAAGCTCAGTGAAGGGTATGATCAATTCTTACAAATTGTCTTGCATCCCCAATTATAAGCATTGGGTCTGGCAGATGATACATCTCAAATATATGTTAAATGAAACAAACTCCTTGGGCATGGGTGAGCAGAGAAGAACTAATTGACACAGTATGGCATGACCCTCAGCACAGTAAAGATGCTACTGCTAATACTAATGTTTATTATAGTGTACAAATATAGCTAAATGGATTATGAATATATTGTTTGGGGTAAAAGGCTTTCAAAGCCTCTTCAAAAAGCAGAAGTTTCAATGTTACAAATTGTACATCTAGTTGCCTCATTTTCTTTCTAAAGATTTACTTTATTTTTTAAAAAAATTTTGTAGTTGTAGATGGACAGAATGCCTTTATTTTATTTGTGTATGGTGCTACGGATGGAACCCAGTGCCTCGCACATACTAGGCAAGCACTCTGCCACTGAGCTACAGCCCCAGCCCATAGTTACCTCATTTTCTACCCAGTAAAATAGTGCCTGAAACTTCTCTTTTTAATTAAATGTATTTTGCCTGGTGTGGAACCATACGCCACAATCCCAGCAGCTCTGGAGGCTGAGGCAGGAGGTGGCAAGTTCAAGCCTAGCTTCAGCAACTTAGCAAAGTCTAAGCAACTTAGAAAGACCTTGTTTCAAAATAAAAAATAAAAAGGGCTAGGGATGTGGTAGAGTTCACCTGAATTCAATCCCCAGTACCAAAAAAAAATTACTTTTGACTGTTACATAAAAACATAAAAATTGTGTGAGCTTACGGGGTACCATGTAATGTTTCTGTGCATGAATACATTCATAATGTTTAAAATCAGAACATACGTATCTCCTCAAACATTTATCTTTTCTTTACAGTGAAAACACTCAAAATCCTTTCTTTTATATAACTTTTTTTGTATAACTTTTAAACTACATAGTACATTATCATTATGTATATTTACCCTACTTCTTACTCCCAATTAAGTACCTATTAATCAACCTTTCTCCCTCTCCCACCTTCTCCCCCTCCCTCTACCTTCCCTAGCCTCTGGTAACCACCATTCTACTCTCAGTTTATATCGGGTTAACTTATTAGATCCCAAATATAAGGATTATGTAGTACTTGTCTTTCTGTGCCTGGTTTATTCCACTTAACATAATAATCTTCAGTTTCATCCATGTTTTGCAAATGACAGGATTTCATTCTTTAATTTGACTGAGTAGTATTTTGACATTATGTATATGTACCAGATTTTCTTTCATTTTCTTTATCCATTCATCAGTTGATAGACTGTTAGGTTGTTTCCATTTCTTGGCTCTTGTGAATAGAGCTGCAGGGAACACAGGGATACAGATATCTCTTCACCACAATGATTTCGTTTCCTTTTGATATATACCCATGTTTTAGTCAGCTATTTCCCCACTGTGACTAAAAGACCCAAGCAGAACAATCATAGACGAGGAAAGTTTATTTGGGGGCTCACAGTTTCAGAGGTCTCAGTCCATAAGTAGCTAGCTCCATTCCTAGGGACTCAAGGTGAAGAAGGACATCATGGAGGAAGAGTGTGGTGGAGGGAAGCAGCTTACATGGTGATTGGGAGAGGGAGAGGGAGAGGGAGAGGGAGAGGGAGAGGGAGAGACTGCACTCTCCAGATACAAAATATATACCCCATAGCCACGCCCTCAATGAACCCCTTCCTCCAGTCACACCCACCTGCCTCCTATTACCACTCAATTAATCCCATCAGAGATTAATTCACTTATTATGTTAAGGCTATAACCCAATAATTTCTCCTCCAAACCTTCTTGTCTCAGACATGAGCTTTTGGTTTGGGGGGTACCTCACATCCAAACCATAACAACCAGTAGTGAGATTGCTGGGTCATATGGCAGTTCTATTTAAAAATTTCTCAGGAACCTCCATACTTCTTATTTCCATAATGGCTGTACCAATTTACATTCCCACAGCAGTGTGGCAGGGGACCCTATTCTCTATGTCTTTGTAAACACTTTTTACCTTTAGTCTTTTTGATAATAATCATTCTTACTGGGGTGAGATGATCTCTCATTGTGGTTTTGATATACATGTCCCTGATGATTATGATGTTGAGTACTTTTATTTACCTGTTGGCTATGTATGTCTTCTTTTGATAAATATCTATACAGACCTATTGCCCAATTTTTAATCAGATTATTTGAGTGTTTTGCTATTGTGTTTTTAAAGTTCCTTTTATATATTTTGCATATTAACACCTTGTCAGAAGTATAATTTGCTAACATTTTCTCCCATTCTGTAAGTCATCTCTTCACTAGGTTTTTTCCTTTGCTGTATAGAAGCTTTTAGTTTGATGTAATTCCATTTGTCTATTTGTGCTTTTGCTTCCTAGGTTTTGGGAGTCCTGCCCCATCCAAAAATGCTTGCCCACATCAATGTCCTGAAGTATTTCTTCTGTGTTTCCTTCTAGTAGTTTCATAGTTTCAGGGCTTCAACTGAAGTCTTAACCCACTTTGAGTTGATTTTTTTTTTTTTTAACTAATGAGAGTGAGAGGTTCAGTTTCACTCTTCTGAATGTGGAAATTCAATTTTACCAGCATTGTTTATTGAAAAAATCTGTCCTTTCTCCAATGTGAGCTCTTAGCACCTCTCTCAATAATCAGATGGCTGTAATGTGTGGGTTCGCGGATAGGATTTCAATTCTGTTCTACTGATTTATGTGTTTACTATTATGCCAATATTGGGCTACTTCGATTACTACAGCTTTGTAGTGTACTTTCAAGTCATGTAGTATAATGCCTCATGCTTTGTTCTCTTTCCTCAAAATTACTTTGGCTATTTGGGGTTTTCGTGGTTTAGTATAAATTTTAGGATTCATTTCCTAGTTCTGTGATGAATGTCATTTGTATCTTTATAGGAATTGCACTGAAATAGATCACTTTGGATAGTACAGATATTTTAACAGTAATTGATTCTTCCCATCCATTCCCATTCATATTCATGAATATGAATATCTCCATTTTTGGTGTCCTCTTCAATTTCTCTCATCAGTGTTTTATAGTTTTCATTGTAGAGATTATAACATCTTTAAATTTACTCCTAGTTTACTTTTGTAGCTATTATAAGTGACAATGATTTCTTGGTCTGTATTTCACACAATTTTCTATTGGCACATAGCATCACTACTGATTTTTGTATATTGATTTTGTATCCTGCAACTTTGCAGAATTTGTTCATTATAGTTTTGGGTGTTTCATGATAGTCTCTGGGGTTTTCTAGACATAATATCATGTCATCTGCAAACAAGGACAATTTGACTTCTTTTCCAATTTCGAGGCTCTTTATTTCTTTTGTCTGATTGCTCTGACTAGAACTTACAATGCTATATTGAGTAAAATTGGTGAAAGTGGGCATCCACATCTTGTTGTAAGCCTTGTAAAGAACATTTCAGCTTTTCCCTGGTCATTGTGATGTTAGTTGTTGACTTACTGTATATATGGGCTTTATTATGTTGAGGTACATTCCTTCTATACATAATTTGTTCAGTTTTTTATCACTAAATGATGTTGAATTTTAGCAAATGCTTTTCTGCTTCTGTTAAGATGACCATATGGTTTTTGTCCTTCATTCTGTGTATCATGTTTATTGATTTACACATGTTAAATCATCATTGCATCCCTGGGATGAATGAATATGATCATGATGAATAATCTTTTTATGTGCTATTGAATTAGATTTGCTAGAATTTTGTTGAGAATTTTTAGATTATATTCAACAAGGATATTGGCCTATAGCTTTTTTAAATGTTGTATCTGTCTGATTTTGGTATGAGGATAATGCTGGCCTCATGGAATACACTTGAAATAATTCCCTCTTCTTCACTCTTTTTGGGATAATCTAAGGAGAATTTTTGTTAATTTTTCTTTAAATGTTTGACAGGACTCAGCAGTGATGTTATCTTGCTCTGGACTTTCCTATGATGGAAGATCTTTTATTAATGATTCAACCTCATTATTCATTCTTGGTATTCTCAGGTTTCCTTTTTTTAATAATTCAATATTGCTAAGGTGTATGTATCCAGGATTGTTTCCCATTCCTTATAGGTACAAAAGTTATTGTTCGTAATAATATTGGATGATTCTTTGTTTCCTGGTATTAGTTGTAATGTATTCCATTTCATCTTTATTTATTTGAGTCTTCTCTTTTTCTTAGCCTATTGTATTACCCTTAAAGAAAAGGAAAACAGTAAAACACCACATTCCTGGAATGCCCTTTAAAGTCCCAGGAAATTGGCCAAGTCAAAGAAACAATGAGAGCAGGCCTGAGAAAGGAATGCTAACATAAACTAGAAGGACGTGACTTTCTCTAAAATATGCTGGGACCTAGGGCAAGTTGGTGCCATCTGTAGCTATGTCTTTGAAAGTCCAACAGGATGGCTGCTCCTTGGGATGCTGGTGATACAAGGAACAAAGCAATTAACTGCTGATGATTTATTGCTTCTAACTTATAATGCCCTCTTCTTGTGGTGGCTGGTACAGAACTGAGGGCACTATGGAAAGGATGTGTGTCCCCACCTAGTTGGCCACCATTAGACAAAATGACATGAGGGTGAGGGGGAGTTCTTTTCTAGGATAACACCACAAGGGAGAGAAGGCACAGCTTGGCAAAGCAGTGTGTGGCACAGAGGTGCTCCTGTCCAGTTATTGCCCCTGAACCTTCCCAATAAAACTCATTTCTCACTTCCCCATTTCCAGGTGTCTTCCTCAGTCTCCTGGAAACTTCTATCACTGTCCCAATAAAACTGTGGATATTATTCTAGTCTAGCTAAGGGTTTGCAATTTTATTTATATTTTCAAAAAATCAGCTCTTCATTTAATTGATCCTTTTTTGTTTTCATGGCTATTGATTTAAAGTTTATTTTATCTGATAAGTACTCCTAATTTCTTCTGGATTCCATTTGCATGTATATCTTCTTCTATTCATTCACTTAAAATCTATGCTTGCCTTTTGGGGTGAAGTGAGTTTCTTGTTAGTAACAATGCTCTAGATAGCTTTTTTTTTTTTTTTTTACTGCTGTGACCAAAAGACCTGATAAGAACAATTTTAGAGGAGGAAAAGTTTATTTGGCGCTCATGGTTTCAGAGGTCTCAGTCCACAAATGGCCAGCTCCATTCTTCGAGGTGAGACAAAACATCATGGCAGGAGAGTGTGGTGAAGAAAAGCAGGTCAGGACATAGCCACCAAGAAGCAGAGAGAAAGCTCTGCTCATCAAGAACAAAATATATACCCCAAAGGCACACCCACAATGACACACCTCCTCCAGTCACACCCTACCTGCCTACAGTTACCACCCAGTTAATCTCTATAAGGGGATTAATGCAGTGATTAGGTTAAGACTCTCATAACCCAATTATTTCCTCCTAAGATTTTTTGATTGTTTCAAACATGAGCTTTGGGAGGATGATTCATATTTAAACCAAAACAAGCAATATAGTTGGGTTTCTCTCAACATCATTTATTTATTCAATATTGTTGCAAGTAGTAAATGTTTGTTGCTATTTTCATTGAAATATTTTATTTTTCCTATCATAAGTAATAGACCATTTTGTTTTCCAATTTGAGGAAGTTATGAATAATAGTTAAATGAAAATTATTGCACATATATCTCTAATCAGATGCATGCTTTGTTGCTGAGTATGAAGACAGGAATTGAATGTGGGGGTCATAGCACATAAATGCTTAGTTTTCATAATACTATACAATAGTTTTCCTAAGTAGTTGTGCCAATTTATTATTGTATCTGAGGTATGATAGTTCCACTTGTTTTATATCCTTTATGATCCTTAGAATTCAGCCCTTTTAATTTCAGCCTTTCTGTAGATATAATGTGATTTTTTAAACTTGAATATGCCTGACAACTAATGGGTTGAGGACCTGTTATTATGTTTTGTTGGCTGCTTGCATATACTCCTTTGTGAAGTGACTATTCATATCTTTTGCCCATAAGGCACTGCACCTTTGTTGTAAACCAACTTACCTTATAATTCTAGGTCTGTTTCTAAACACTTGTTTTATCCATGTGTAAGTACTATAATGTCTTGATTATTAGAGTACTAAAATAAGTCTTGATAAGTTTTCCAACTTTGTTCAATCTCTTCAAGATTGTCTTGCTGCTGGGGCTGGGGTGGGGCTCAGTGGTAAAACACCCGCCTTTCATATATGAGGTCCTGGGTTTGATCCTTAGCACCACATAAAAAAAAATAATAAAATAAAGGTATTATGTCCAACTACCACTAAAAAATAAATATTAAAATAAAAAGATTGTCTTGCTGTTCTTGGCCTTTTCTATCCTCACATAAATTTGAGAATCAACTTGTCAGTTGCCAAAAATAAATAATTTAATGGGATTTTGGTAGTGTTTGAATAGGCCAGTTAGAAGAGTTACATCATTACAATATGGAACGTACCAAATTATGAACAATCTATATATATATCCTTTCATCTGTTTAATTTCTCAACATACATTTATCTGTATAGAGACTTTACAAATATTTTGAAGATTTCTTCCTGGGTATTTGATGTTACTTATACTATCTTAAATTTTATTATAAATTTCATTTTCTAAATGTTTGTTGTAGAGAATGGATTTTATTGAGCTTAATAAAATTGTCTATTGACTTATACTGAATGATCTTGCTAAATTTAGTTACACTTAAGTTTGCCAGTGGATTTTTAATTACACCACTTATGAATAATAACAATTATAATTTTTTCCCATTCCTTATATTCTTATACCACTAAGCTACATTTCATCCCACATTTCCTTGTTTCCACCATGGATCATGTTCTTTTGAATGAATAACTCACTTAAGGATTTCTTTTACATCAGATCTGCTAGTAATAAATTGTCTTGGGCTTTGTTCTACTTGGAAACATATTTATTCCATCTCTTTTTAAATTTTTCTGTTGAAGTAGAGTATGTATAGAATGAATATATCACACTTTTATAGCAGGATGAAATTTTTTAACTGAAATAACCACTCGAACTAATCACATCACTGCAATTTTATCATGAGTAATTATATTCTGATTTCTACCAGCTTAGTTTTTCTTGTTTAAATTTTGCATAAAATATTCTAAGCCAGGCATGGTGGCACATGTCTATAATCCCAGAGCCTCAGGAGACTGAGGCAGGAGGGTTTCAAGTTCAAAGCCAGCCTTAGCAACTTAATGAAGCCCTAAACAACTTAGTTAGACCTTGTCTCAAAATAAAAAACAAAAAGGGATGTGACTTAGTGGTTAAGTTCCCCTGGGTTCAATCCCTGGTACATATGCACACATACACACACCAAAAAAAAATCAAAGTAAATATTTCTTTGAGTTGATCTCTTTTACTTGGCATTACATTTGTGAAATTTACCCATACTGCTGCATGTAATGTGTTTCTTTCCCATTGCTGTTTAGTATTCCTTTGCATGACTATATTTGGGTAGTTTTCAGGTTTTGACTCATGTTTTTGAAAATAGCACAGGTATGAACAATCATGTGCATGTCTTTTGGTGGGCAAAAATGGTCATCTCCGTAGGCTCTATGCTTTGGAATATAATTGATTGGTCAAGAGTGAGCATCACATTGTTTTACAAACAGAGTTGCAAAGAGAAGATACTAATTTATACTTCCCTGCAAACAGGAGAATACCAACTTTTGCCATCCTTGCGAACTCTTAGGGGTCACCACCCCTTCATCATAGTAATTCTGGTGGATATGTACAAATACAAGATAGTAATTTGAACTTGTATTTTCTGTGATGACAAATGCAGATGAGAATATTTTCATGTTTCCTGACACTAGACATTTATCTTGAAATTTTATTTCTTTGTTTTTAATCTAGTCTTTTAGTTGTTTTTTTTTTTCTTTTTCTGATCAATTTATACAAGTTCTTTATATGTCCTGGATAGTCTCTTATCAGACACATATATGGTAAACAAATTCTCTGTGGGTCTTGATATTTTCACAAATGGAAATCTTAATTTTAAGTTTGAAACTTATAATTTTACCTTTGTGAATAACATATAGTATATCTCACTGCTAGTATATAGAAATACACTTGATTATTTTGTATATTGGTTTCATACCCCACAATTTTGCTGACCTTTCATTATTCCTAGAAACATTTTGTATATTGGATTTGTTTGTTTTTTAATTTTATTTTTTAGTTGTAGATGGACACAATTCCTTTATTTTACTTATTTCTGTTTTTATGTTGTGCCAGGGAGTGAACCCAGTACCTCACACATGCTAGGCAAGCACTGTACCACTGATCCATAACCCCGGCCCTGGATTTGGTTTTCTACATGTATAATAATAATACCATCTGCAAATAAAGACAATTTTACTTGTTTCTTTCCAATACGGGTGCCTCTTATTTCACATGCTTGCTTTACTGGACTGTCCAGAACATCTAGGACAATGCTGGACGGAAGTGATGGGAGCAAATATCCCTGGTCCTGATCTTTGGGAGAAAGCATGTGACTTGTCCCCATTAAATATGTTAGCTGTACATTATTCATACTGAGACTTTCCTACAAACAGTAAGGGAAGAAGTGGGGTAGGAGGGGAATGGAATTGTTTGAAAACAACACTTAGAGCTACTCTCTTGGGAACTGTTAGTATTGCATCCTTTTTATTTACAATCGATGAGGACATTGTAAGAACATGGGAATAGATTACCAGACAACTAAAATTCAGAGGGAAACTCCAGAAATGTATCATGGCCATTCAAGTGTTAAGTGGAACTTCTTATTCCCTCGGTAAAAGCTGAAAAGGAGAGTTAGGCGGGCAGATACAACTGGAGCAAACAATCACCAATGAAAAGGACTATGAATCCAGCCAGGATCTCCCACCCTCCAGATGCACTTCCCAGGAGAAGAGGGTGTGGGAGTACACATATTCATCACAACACAGAGACGTCTTCCTCCTTTTACTTTCTTGAGCCGGAAGAATGCTCTTAGTCCTGCAATGTTTCAGGAATAACATTTGGGTACCAATAATCTGCTTATGCCTTTACTGTGACATCCTTTAAATTGTACCTGTAATTACACCAAGGCGTATCTGCACATTCAGCCCAAGGTTTACTTAGATTAATGTTTCCATAACACTACAATTTGGTAAGGCAGTATTATTTTGGAGAGAGGGGGCACTGGGATTGAACTCAGGGGCACTCAACCACTGAGCCACATACCCAGCCTTACTTTTATTTTACTTAGAGATAGGATCTCACTGAGTTGCTTAGCACCTCCCCATTGTGTTGCCTAGGCTGGCTTTGAATTTGCAATCATCCTGCCTCAGCCTCCCAAGCCGCTGGGATTACAGGCGTAAACCACCATGCTCAGCAGAAGGCAGTACTATTAATTCTTCTTCTTTAGATATATAGGAATGGGCAAGGAGGGTTAAATGTGTTATTAAGAGTTACAGTATGTATTATAGGTTAAAACATACAGGAACCAGGATTAAAACCCAGATAAATCCAATTCTTTTCACAATACATTAAACTTTTGAAAGCTGGTCAAAAGGAGACACAAGTTTTATCCAAGGATTTTTCAAGAGTGTTCAAATCTATCTTTCCTAAAATAATACATGGTATTTTATACACCTTCTACTGTATATCTCAATAAGGACCATGATATACATCAAGTGTTCTAGATGCATTATATCATTATTTTTCTCAACAACCTCAGAGGGTATTATTTTTGTTTTAACAGTGAAGATCTTGCATCTTATGGAGGTACACAACTTCCCCAAAATCACAAATTAATAAGTGTAAACAGGAGGCTCTGCTTGTTCAAACTTACTCTGAATAAATAAATAGATAAATACACATATTGATTTATGTCCTGGAATTTTGTTGGAATGTGTGATTCTTATTAGGTTTTGGAGAATTTATATCCTCATATTCAGTTCTCAAATATTTGAAGGCTGTCAAGGGAAAGAGAAATGAGGTTGATTTGCACAGCTTCAGAGAGAAACAGGACTAGCATGATGAAGATTGTACTTCAATGTAAGAGATATTTCTTAATAATCACACCTGTGTAAAAATGACTAGAAAATATTCTGTATCTTGTTTGCAGTGGTGGTGATGCAGGGCATCTACACTTATCAAAACCAATCCAGTGGTAACTTCAGAACTGTGCATTCCATAGTATAAATTTAACATCAATTTTTAAATAAGAGGCTGACTTGTGAGATGTGTGCTTTAGTCAGGAAAGAATAAAAGGATAGAAGATAAAATAAAAAAGATTCCTGAAATAAGCACAGAGGACATACTGAACAGTATCTCAGCATCCTTTCAAACCTAAGACTACATAATATTTTACTGGTATATATAAAAGAGAATATGAGGTCACTCCTGATCTGAAACTTTTAAAGTGCTTTCTTTTTAATCAATTACTCTATATACCCACACTGTTTCTTCAAATATGTAAAACGTTTCCAGGTAAGTTGCCTCATGAGGATATATCAAGTAGCAAAAGAAGAACCAATGATGATCTTAGGAGGTCAGTTGTCAAACCTGTACATCTCCTTTCTACAGGCCTCCCAGAGTGAACTTCCCAAATTGCATTGGTCAATAATCTAGCCCTCAATCATAAAGACCCAGAAACTTCAGAGGGTATCACAGTAACAAAGTTTACAAAACCAAGAGCAACCTTTATTATTTTAAAATGAAAAATATAATCTCTAAGGGAATCAAACCCATTGGATCCTCCACATGTGCATTGTTCTTATAGCATCCACAGAGGAAAAAAGACTATAATCAGATGTTGATTCATAATCATGAGATCAAAATAAAAGGTGTTGCATAATTCAAGAATTTAATGAACTCTTTTGACAGCCTAGCCTTCAATCAGGTTATGGTTCCTAGCAGCAATCCTTATTCTAATAAAGAACTGAATATGCTCATCTTGGTTTGTTACAGACTAATATTTTAGTTTATCTAACAGGGCAATTCTTGGTACTGAGGATTGAACCCTGGGGCCTTAACCACTGAGCCACATCCCTAGCCCTTTTTAAAATTATATATTTTATTTAGAAACAGGGTCTCGCTGAGTTGCTTAGAGCCTCACTAAGTTGCGGAGACTGCTTTGAACTCAATATCCTCCTCCTCAGTCTCCCAAGATGCTGGGATAACAGTCATGTGCCAGTGTACGTGGCTAACAGCAATCTTTCTTTCCTTTGTTTCCAAGATCCTGCTGAGGAAGCTTTGTATTCCTCATATACTTCAAAATAGGAAATGTGTGGAAATGTTATCCTATGGCTACTCTTCATGGTATAGGAAATGTGAAACTATTGATATGACACAGCTCTTTTTTTAAGGGTATTTGAAATCTGATAATGAAAACTGAATAGATGACATGTAATAGGCAGACAGAGATAATGCAAAGACCAATTCCTGCCCATAAATAAAAATGCACATAAGGATAGTCCATGCTCCCTTTGCATCCACATACTCTTTTATAGGAACACGTGCCCACACCTAGTTTACTCTATTCGTTCCCCTTACATTTTCATTCTCTCAGAAGTATGTGAATATCCATTAACGTTTTATCTACATCACATTCCCTGTGTCCTGTGATATGTTTGACTTTGAGCAACGCCCGATTACAACATGGACACAGGGGTAAACACTTTTGGAAAGGAGAGTGTTCTTCATTTTTTCTATGTCAAAAATAGGGGAGGAATGACATTAATATTGTTGAGTTCCTATTTGTGACACATTTTATTATAGATGTTTTAATCACATTGATTCTTATGTAATACAACATTTCAAATGTTATCCTCACATTATAGAGGCAGGACTTGATCTAACAGATTACTGGACTAATAGCTACATAACTATTGTGACAGAGCTGGTATTTGAACCCACTCTGTCTGATTTGAATGACTGATTTCTATTCAAATGCTGATTTCCTCTGCTATCCTGACTCTCTTACCATCTTGTAACAGTAAGAGATTTTTTTCATTTGTTTGTTAAGAAATGTAAACCCATTGTCCCTTAAACTCTGAAAGCTTTGTCTGGTACATCTAGAGAATGACACATACATAAAAGTGACCAGAATTATCCACAGCCATTTACCCCCAACCACCCAAACTGCTGCATAATGAAACAGCAAAGCTCTAAAATATATAGTATTGAGCAAAATTCTAAAATGTAATTAGACAACACTGAGTAGAATTCTGTGAACATTCTCAGCTGTACCATGAAAACTTTACAAAGTGAAGGAAGAGATAGATTTCAAGTGCCAGCTGCTGCCTTGCAGGCAAGCTGCCTGCCATGGCCATTTCTCCAGAGAGTTTCCCAAAGGAAGAGTGCCAACCTCGCCGAGGCCAAATCAAAGCTGGGCTGGTTAAGAAACGAACACGCCTGAGGGGCCTCCCTGTGTCTAGCAAGGAATTATCCAGGGGAAAAAAATCTACTCATTTCAGAAACATTCCTAACACCAACCCAAAGTTAATGTTTGCTCTAGGCCCTGAGAGACTTTCCCTCATACAAAGATACAAGAAGTCTCACTTCTCTTTTACTATTGCCAACTATACTGCATTAAGCATGTGGCCTGCTGAATGACACAAAAGTGAATGCAATTAACACAAATTCCTGCCCTCCTGGAGCTGATATTTTAGAGCAGATAAACAAATAATGAAGCAAACTGGATGTTTTGTCAGATGGTGATAAGTGGGGGGCAGAGGGCTAAATCATTCTCCATTGCATGAATAGGGATGAAAGTTTGGGGAGTAAAGAATGATCCAGGAATCCAGGATTTCATGGAGGAATTGCACAAGTGAGGTAAGGAGCCAGGTGAGTAATCTTTATGGTCTCATTGCTGATAATAGTGCAAGGCTGTAGGTGCTGAGGGACTTAGTGCTGATGGTCATGCTGGGCACATGCAGAGTTTCGGGACCTCCTCTTCATCTGACAGTAGGATTAAGGATGACAGAAGGAGCAATTTTACCTAGAGAAGTTGGAGTACTTCAATTCCACTTGAGAAAAAGAGAGGTTTGAAAAAATAGGAAGATATCATCAGCTAATAAAATCCATTATAAATCTCTTGACAGTCTCAAAATGTTATTGCACTAATTTAAGATTCAAAAGATCAGTGGGCCAAATTTGACAGCTCCCAAATTAATTCAAGATACATGAACATTTTTATTTTTTGAATTATAACCTATATAGAATAAAGAGCCCAAATGTTAAATGGGTAGACATATATATCTGTTTATCAACACACACCACGATATGGGACATTTGTAGCACCCAGAAGTTTCCTTTATACCGGTTTCCAGTCAGCACCATCCTCACTGCTCTGTCCCTGAATACCATTGATTGCCCTGCTTCCTCTTTACCCTCAATAAACAGTTATATGTAGCACAGATCCTTTAATGTTATTATTATTTCACTCTTTCTCAGGTCTGTGAGAAGCATGCAATAGTAGTTTGCTGCTTGTTCACTGCTGTAGAGCATAGCTCCATACGAATATGCATAATTTAGCATTTCTATTATTTGGATTGTTTCTAGATTGGGATTATTATATACAACTCTGCTATAAATACTTTGCACCGGCTCATTAGTAGATATAAGCATTCATTTCTTTTGAGTAGGTAACCAAGAACATTCAAAATACTCTATGGGTCATAGAGTATTCCTGTTTTACTTTAGTGGATGGTACAAAATGTTGCTCAAAGTCCGTATACCAATTTACATTCTCACCAGCAAATTATGTAAATTCCAGAAGCTCTACATTATCACACACCTGTTGTTTTCAGGTATCTATTTACTAATATCACTGAACATTTTACATAATGAGCAAATCAAAGGTTAATCAATAATTGCCATAGTACCTTTTCGTTGTATGTTATATTATCGATCTATCTTCTTTGTTTATTTATCACCTCTCTTCCTCTGTCCTACACATATTAGGGTGTAAACTCTTTTGCATCAGGGATATTTGCTTGTTTTGTTTACTTCTGTACTGCCAGACAGAATAATTCTGGGCACAAAGTAGGTACTTGAAAATCTGTTGAATTGATGATTTATAAATACATAAAATAATTCTGAGAAAATGGATTAATTCAGTAACTCCAGATCAGAGACCTACAATGAGAAAATAATTTTAAAAATTTTAAGAAAGATTTACATACAAAGATAACCATCACACTGTTTTTAATAATAGTACCAAATTGGAAGTAGTCTAAATGTCTAATGATTGAAGAATGATTAAATGCGTGAAGAACATAATTTTTTTTTTTTGGTACCAGGGATTGAAACCATGGGCCTTAGCCACTGAGCAACATCCCAGCCCTTTTTTATATTTCATTTAGAGATAGGGTCTCACTGAGTAGCTTAGGATCTGGCTAAGTTGCTAAGGCTGGCTTTGAACTCACAATCCTGCCACAGCCTCCTAAACCACTGGGATTACAGGTGTGTGCCACCATGCCCAGCTTAAGTACACACTATTAAAAAAATAATATCTGGTCCTTCTAAATAAACATTTCAAAGACTACACACATTATTATACATTCCCATTATGTGTATGAGAGAGCTGTGTGTAGGGAGGGAAAGAAGGAAGGAGACAACAATGTTTTAGGAGAAATTATTTGTCAGTGATTACATTGATAAGTGATTTTTTCCTTATATTTTTCTGTGTTTTTCAAAATCTCTAAAATAAGTATATGTTTCCACTAGGGAAAAATATTATTTTTAAAAAACTAGCTAGGAGTCTGGCAAAGATGGAGTAGAACAATTCCTTTCAGGAACTCCTGTTTGTAACTAAACAAAAAAAATGAGTTGACATAACACAACAAACAAAATAGAAAATCTGAAGTGTAGACAGAGGTCAATGGCCTAGGAACCTTGGGCCTTAATAAATGGTACAGTAGCAAATCACTTAGATTTCTGTATTACCTTTATATATCCCTAGAAGAGAGTTCTAGAAGCCTCCTTTTTGGATCTGCCAAAAGGTACAAATTAAAAAAAAAAAAAAAAGCTTCTAGGAAACCTGTTCCTCCTAACCAAAGGTCTGGGAGAAGGGTGGCTTAACAATAGAAAATCTTTTGGTAATACCTGCTGTCCTCCAGTCAAATACCACAGAACACTCCTGTTCCCATTACAGATTCAGAAGATCCAACCAGAGAGCTAATCTTCCACCCCGCTCTCCTGCACCATTGAAGTGAACAGTGGTGCTCTGATTCCCCCTCCTAGTTTGTTTCATGGAACTGAGCAGAGAACTAATCTTTCATCCCATGACAGATAGCAAGAGACACTAATTCCCTTATGGATGGTGTCAACAAAGAAGAGCAAGAAGCTAATCTTCCATGGAAGGTCAACAGTGTAAAGAAGTAAACCAAGCTCTAATTCCCATGCCAGGAAAGTGTAGGCAGAGTTTGCTGAGCCTCTATGCCCACCTGGTGTCAATGAAACTGACCAAGGTGTTCTGAGGGAAAGCTATTTGGCACTGCATTCTCTACTTCAACAAACGACTACAAATATCTTGAGACAAATTTTAAAAATAGAAAATTTCAGTAAATAAATAGAAGTTATTTTTTAAAGGCGAAAAGTATAGAATTTGAAGTGGGTTATCATTAAGTAGGTTCAATAGAAACTTGTAAAAGGTACAATCAATAGACTTGCAGAAAAATCAATAGGATTTATCCAATCAGAATAACAGGATAAAACAGATTGAAAAAATAAATAAGCAGAGCCTTAGAGACCTGTGGGACAACAAAGAAAGAGCTAATAGTCATATCATCAGAACTCCAGAGGTAGAGGAGAAAGACAGAGAAAGAGGGGGGCGAAAATTGTATTTAAAAATTAATGACTAACCCCCCAAAAAACAGAGGCCAAATATTTTATCTGATAAGTGGATGCTAATCCATAAAGAGGGGGCACATGGGATGAGTGGAGGAACTTTGGATTGGGCAAAGGGGAGGTAGGGGAGGGAGGGGGCATGGGAATAGGAAAGATGGTAGAATGAGGCATTATTACCCTAGGTACATGTATGATTGCATAAATGGTGTGACTCTACTTTGTGTACAACCAGAAAAGTGAAAAATAGTGTTCCATTTGTGTACAATGAATCAAAGAGCATTCTGTTGTCATATATAACTGATTAGAACAAATAAATAAAATTATTAATGGCTAGGGGATGGGGTTGTGACTCAGTGGCAAAGCACTAGCATATGTGAGGCACTGGGTTTGATTCTCAGCACCATGTATCAATAAATAAAATAAAGGTCCATTGACAACTAAAAAAAAATTTAAAAAAAATTAATGGCTAAAAACTCCCCAATTTTGAAGGAAAAAAAAACAACCTAAAGATTCAAGATACTGGCTCAACACCAGATAGAATAAATGCAATGAAATCCATAGTAGGATACAGTATAATTAAACTTCTGAAAGCTAAATTCAAAGAAAAAATCTTGAAGGTAGTTGGAAGAAAATGAGATAATACCAATTCAAATGACTGTGGATTTCTCTTATAAAATCATGGAGGCCAGGAGCAAGTAATACATATCCCAAGCACTGAAAGAAAAGAATCGTCAACCAGTAAGTTCCATATAGATGAAAATATTATTCAGGAAGGTAGGGCTTAATTAGTTAAGATGGAGACAAACTAAGATCAACTCTTGTCTTAAAGAATGACTAAAAGGAGCTCTCTAACAGAAAGGAATTGATAATAGAAGACTTGAACTTTTAAAAGAAAAGAACACTGAAATGAGTAAGAAAGGAAAACATGATAGATTATCTTTCTTTTCATGGGTTTCTTAAATTAGTTGATAGTTGAAGCAAAAAGAAATTTATCTTTATTTTATTTATTTATTTTTATGTGGTGTTGAGGATGGAACCCAGGGTCTCACACGTGAGAAGCGAGTGCTCTACCGCTGAGACACAACCCCAGCCCCAAAAAGCAAAAATTTTAACAATTGATGTGGTGCTCAAAACAATTATTATAAATTATACCTAAAAAGTGGAGAGGGTAAAAGAAACTAATGGAAATAATGTTTCTACATTTAAATACAAGTAGATAGATAACTATATATAGTGTAATATATAGTGTAATGTTCACAACAATTGCTAAGAAAGCTATATAATGCAAATAATCAAAAACACCATGTGTAAATCAAAATGGAGTCCTAAAAATTACTCACATATCTCACTGGAAATTTAGAAGAAAAAGAGGAGGAAACAAGGGAAACAAACAAAAAACAAATAACGAAATGGCAGACTCAAGTTCTAACAACAAAATAATTGCATTAAATGTAAACAGTCTAAATCAACCAATTAAAAGAGAACTACAGAACATTTTTTTTAATGCCACAATTTTCTGCCTGTGAAATGCACTTCAAATACAAAGGATACAGATAGGTCATAATTAAATAGTTGAAAATGATATATCATGCAAACATTAATTTAATAGAACTAGAAGTCAATACATTAATGTCAGATATAGATGTCTAAGAAAATTATTTTCAATACAAAGAATGATATAACATAATGATAAAAGAATCAATTTACTAGAGAAGACATAATGATTCTGATATGCCTGCCCAAAATTATAGAGTCTCAAAATACATGAAGAAAAAAACTAATGTAGCTGAAAGGAGGAAAAAGATAAATCCAAAATTATAGTCGGAAATTTCATTTCTCACTCTCAGGAAATGATAGAACTAATAGATCAAAGATCAGCAAGGATATAGAAGAACTGAAAGACACAACTAGCCAATAAGATCTAAATGACATATAAAGAATACTTCACAAAACAGTAGCATAATATACATTTTTCAAGTAGTCATTCACCAATATAGACTGTGTTTTCAGCCATAAAATAAACATCAACAAATTTAAAAATATTGACTATATAAAATATGTCATTTGACCATAATAAAATCAAATTACAAATCAGCAGCAGAAAGACATTAGGAAAGTCTCCAAATAATTGAAAATTAAACCAGACCTTTCTTAGTAATTCTTGGGGCTAATCAGAAAGTTTCAGAGAAAACTTTAAAAAACGCATCAGTTAAATTAAAATTAAAATACAACATATTAAAATATAGAGGATGCAGCTAAAGTAGTGCTCAAAGGAAACTTATAGGACTCAATGCTTATGTTAGAAAATAGGAAAGGTCTCAAATCAATAAGTAAGTTTCTACCTTAAGAAATTAGGGGGGGAAAAAGTAAACCTAAACCTGTCAAAAGGAAGAAATAATAAAAAAGAAGAGCAGAAATCTAATAAAGTCAAAAACAGGAAAAAAGGAGAGGAAATCAATGAAAGAAAAAGTTAATTCCTCTCTATCTCACTTGCTGTGAGCTTTTAATCATAAAAGGATATTGAATTTTGTCAAAACCTGCTGAGATGATCACATAATTTGTATCCTCCATTCTGTTGCTGTGTTGCATCACATTCATTTATTCGCATGTGTTGAATCATCGTTGCATCCCAGGAATAAATCCTACTTGATCATGGTGTATGACCTTTTCGTTGTTCCATTACATTTGGTTCACTGGTATTTTGCTGAGGATTTTTTTTTTGTTTGTCAGAAATACTGACCTGCAATTTTCTTCATTTGAAGAGTCCCTGTTTGAAGGCTGTTCATAAAGTCCTTTATGCTCACCTCATAAAATAAGTTTGGAAGTGTTGTCTCCTCTTCTATGTTCTGAAGGAGCTTGAGAAGGATTGCTATTAGTTCTTTTTCTTTTTTTTGAGAGAGAGAGAGAGAGAATATCTTTTTTGTAGATGGACACAACACAATGCCTTTATTTTTATGTGGTGCTGAGAATCGAACCTAGCTTGCGCTAGGCGAGCGCTCTACTGCTGAGCCACAATCCCAGCCCACTATTAGTTCTTTTTTTAAATGTTTTGTAAAAGTCTCCTGAGATTGCACCTGATCCTAGACTTTTCTTTCTTAAGAGATGCTTAATGAATGACTAGCTCAATCTCCTTACTTGTTGTGTTCTGCTGAGATTTTCTATTTCCTCATGATTCAATATTGGTAAATTGACTATTTCTAGGAATGTATCCTTTTCTTCTACATTTTCCAATTCATTTTCATACAATTGTTATAGTCATCTATAATAACCCTTTGTAGTTCTGTGGTGTTCATTATGTTTCCTCTTTGGTTTGGTTTTACTTTTGAGTGTTCTCTGGTTTTTAATTATTCCAGTTGTTGGTTGGCTTTGTTTAGCATTTCAAAAATACTAACATGAAATATTCTTGATCTTTTCCGTTGTTTTTCTAGTATCTATTTACATTATTGTGCCCTAATCTTTGTTATTTCCTTTCTTCTACTAACTTTGAGATTAGTTTGTTCCTTTTGTCTTCATTGAAGTGTAAAGTTAGCTTGAGATCTTTCTTTTATACTACACATAGGCATTTATCAATATAAACCTCCCTCTCAGAACTTACCTCTCAAATTATTTCTTAAAATTGCAGGGTATAGATGAGCTAATATTATATTCAGCAGTGAAAAGCAGAAACTGTATTTCTAAGATTAATAGCAAGACAAGGATGCCCATATTCTTCACTTTTGCTCAACATAGTACTGGAAATCCTAGCCAGAATAATTAGGTAAGAAAAAGAAATTTTAAAAAGGCATCCAATTCAAATGCAAAGAAGTAAAATTGTTTCCATTTACAGATGCCATGATCTTATATAGAAAAAACCCTAAGGACTCAAAGAAGAGGAAGAGGAAGAATAAGAGAAGGAGGAGGAGGGGATGGAAGGAGGAAAAGGAGAACTAGAACTGCTACTACCAAATCAATTCAGTAAACTTCAGGATACAAAGTCAACATACAAAAATTAGTAGTGTTTCTATACACTGAAATGACTTGTCCAAAAAAGAACTCAAGGACATAATCCCACTTACAATAGCATCAAAAATACTTAAGGATGAGTTTAACTGAAGTGAAAGATCTATACATTGTCAACTGTAAAACATGGATAAAAGAAAATGGAGCCAATGCATAGAAATGGAAAGATATCCCATATGCATGAATTGGAAGACTTTAGATTGTTAAAATGTCCTTACCACTCAAAGTATTTATCTGCATATTTAATTCAATTTCTGTCAAAGTTACCAGGATACTTTTCAAAGAAATAGAAAGAACAATTCTGAAATTCATATGGAACTACAAAAGATCTTGAATAGCAAATGAAATCTTGAACAAGAAAAAAAGCTAAAGGCATCACACTTATTGACTTCAAATTATAATAAAAAGCTATAGTAATCAAAATAGCATAGTATTGACATTAAAACAAACACACACACACACACACACACACACACACACAAATAGAACAGAAAGCCCAGTAGTAAAATCACACACAGACAGTTAATCCTCAACCAAGGCATCAAAAACATACAAAAGGAAAAGCACAGTGTCCTTAGTAAATGGTGTTAGGAAAACTAGATAATCACATGCAAAAAATATATATATATATATATAAAATTGGACCCTTCATCTATGCCAAAAATAAACTTGAAATGGATTGAAGACTTTAAGTTAAGACCTTAAAATTAAATCTTCTAAAAGAAAACATAATAGAAAACTCCATGGCATTGATTTAATGATTTTTTTGTATATGAATCCAAAAGTATAGACAATAAAAACAAAAATAAATAAGTAGGCATAAAAGCTTTTGCAGATTAAGGAAATAATAAATGTAAAGAAAAGGCAACATATGAAATGGGAGAAAATATTTACAAACTGTTTATGAAATAAGGTTATATCCAAGATATGTAAAAATTTAAGACAACTTACTAGCAAAATAAAAACACAGACAAAAAACAAATAACCCAGTTAAAAAATGAAGAAAGAAATTAAGCAGACACTTTTCTAAAAGCACATATGAATAGCCAACACATATATGAAAAGGTACTCAAAATCATTAATTATCAGGAAAATGCAAATTAAAACTACAATAATATATCACTTCATGCTAAGACGGCTATTTTAAAAAAAGTAACAAATATCAGTAAGGTTATAAAGGAAAACCTTATATATTATTGGTGGCAAGTATAAATGGGTACAGCCATTATAGGAAATAATATGAAAGTTCCATGAAAAATTAAAAATAGAACCACCATAGGATCCAACAATCCCTCTTCTGGCCATATACCTAAAGGAAATCAATTCACTATTTAAAAGAGATGTGTATTTTTTTTTTCATTGTAGCATTATTCACAATAGCTAAGATGTGGAAAAACACAAATATTCATTGATGGACAGGTAATAAAGTAAACTGCACACACATGAACACACACACAAATACTATTCAACTATATATACAAGAAAGAAATCTTGTCATTTGTGATAAGATGGATGAAACTGGAGGATATTGTGCCAAGTGAAATAAGCCAGGCACAGAAAGACAAATATTGCATGATCTCACTTGTATGTAAAATACAAAAATGTTCAGTTTTTAGAAAATAGAGAGAAAGCAGAAAGGAGGTTATTAGGGTTCCTGGGTTGAGAAAAACAGCAAAGGCCAAGGTACAAAGTTTTAATTGTGAGACGAATAAGTTCTTGAGACATTTACTGAGTAGATCTCAAGCATTATCACAGCAAAAAGGGTAACTATGTGAGGTGATGTGATTGCCTAATTGTGATAATCACTTCACATGTATACATCTATCAAAACATCATGTTGTGCATCTAGAAAATACATACTCTTTATTTGTCAATCATATCTCAAGAAAGCTGGAAAAGAGAAAATGAAAAAGCTAATTCTTCAAAAAACAAACAAGATGGACAAAGTTTTTTTTTTGTCTTAGCTATCAAAAGAACCAAACAAAAAGACTGAAATAAAATCAAATATTAACAAAATATAGGGAAAAAATGGGTGATTCATACATGCTGATATGAATGATAAATAGTACAGTCACTTTGGCAAAACATTCATCAGTTTATTATAAAATTAGACAAATTGCTACACAACTCAGTAACTGCATTTTGGGCATTAGTCTCAGAGAAATTTATATTGATATAAAACATATTCATAGTGGCTTTATTTGTAATAGCCCAAAACTGGAAACAACCCTATGTTTTTCAATGGATGACCACCAGTATGTGATACATTCATACCATAGAACACTACTTAATTATAAGTAGGAATGAACTACTGGTAAATGCAACTGCCTCCAGAAAAATCCAGAAAATGAGACTGAGTAAAAAAATAAAATTGTATAGAACCAAAAACATACCCCCACACACACAGATGAGTAGCTATAACAGGTAAAATGTGAATGAGATTGTTAGATCAGATCAGTATCAATATCCAGTTGTGACACTGTAACGTAGTTTTGCGAGAAGTTAGCATTGTATCTCTATGTATCATTTCTTACAATCACGTGGAAGTCAATGATCATTTAAAAATAAAAAGTTCCTTAAAATAATACACAGAGGAAAAAGAAAACTGGAGGAATGACATTGAAAATGTCATTGAAAATGAAAGGATCTTGTCTAGTGTAAGATCAGCTTTTGACATGCTAACCACATAGTTTGGCTTCAACATCTTAAAACATACATTCCTTTTCTGGAATATGCTTCACTTCCTTGTACATTAACTTAAGAATTCTGGCAGTTTCAAAAAAGATAAAAGAGTAGACAGATGGTGTTATAGGGGAAAAAAAAAAATCTCATAGACCCAAATGAAAAACCTGGCAAGGAAAGAATTTCTCCAACCAAATCAGAATCATGTTTTAGTGAAAATGAGGATTTATTTTGCCTAGCACACATGAAGGATTACCTAGGAATTATGAAACTATAATATGGAAAGTAAACATTTAGTTGAAAGAATCATAATCTACACTTGGCTAAAAAAAACACACAAAAAGAAGTACTTGCCTATAGTACATAATTCAGTAAATCTCTAAGTTCAATACCTGTGAAGAATTTTTATGTATAAAATTCCAAATGAAATTATAAGTATTTTCATAATTTAAGTTACTTCTAAAGCAAGTAAGGTATGTAAAATTATGTTTTTAAAAAATATTAATAGAAAACATTCTACATTTTTAAATATAAGACTCGTTAAAAACAAAAAGTCTTGTTAAAGCAAACTATTGAGAATTTGAGTTTTATATTGGTATAGTTTTAAATTTGTGAATTGCATTTAATAAGTAGGTTACCACATGTGGGTTAAATCTTGAATAAATTTGAATTTTTAAAAATAATTTTAAAAGGTCAAATGTAAGTAGATGAGAAACAATTCATTCTCCCTTTATCTTTGAACATGTTTTTATCCTAATAAGCATATAGATTAAAAAAAATACAACCTTAAATTATGGAAGACTTCACAAACAACCTTAAAAAACTTGCCTCAAAACAAAATTTACAAACACTGAAGTATCATTCACATAAGTATCCTAATTTATTTTTGACAAGCACCTTTTAAAAATACTAATGACTTTATGCTGAGCTGTTAGATTTATGATTCATACTACTTATTACCTATAGGAATGATAACAGCCTGTAGTAAAAAGTGTGAAAAAACATTAAGAGAAATGAGAAAACACTTTATACTGACAACTCTGACACCTTTTCAGAATTCTAAAGAAAGCTGTGAATAAACTACTCACTTAGAAATCATGCTTATTCATTTCCACTTGCAGGTAAATAATGGAAATATTTGTGAACAGAAGCATGATCTATCTCTAAAGACAGACTTAAGAATAACTTGAGAAAAACAAACATTAAAACCTATACCTTTTGCCTCAATTTCAACTTAAAGGGAAACCGAAAAACACTAAAAATATTCATACAAATTGACCATTTAAAATGAAGAAATACAAGCACAAATTAAAGACATTTTCAAGCATTCTCCCCTAAATTTTAGATAAGTATCTATCTAACTGGTGGATACAAAGTTATAATTTTTTTCAATCCCATAGATTAGAAGGTACACATACTTAGTTCCTATATACCAGTCCATGTGATTGGCAACACTGTCCCTATACACTAAGAATCAGGGCTCACCCCAGTTCCACTTTTCTTCTACTTCATTAGCACTCTTTCCTCTCAAACCACCCCAAACTGCATTCTCAACATCTCTTACATGGACACTTGAACTTACCTAGGTAGCCATCCAGGTCCCTTCAGATACCTGTCTAGTGCTGAACAAGATGATCTGGAGCTAATGCTGAGCAATTCTCTCAGTTCAAATCAAAGTGACTTGATTGACACCACACACCTGAAAATATTACTTCACTGTTTATACTCAATCTCTTGGCCTGGTTTTGCACAATCTGGTCCTTTCCCACCTCACCTTCATTTCTCACCATTCCTACCACATCTTCATCTATATTCTGGTCATACCTATATGCATGTTGTTTCCTAAATGGCTTATAGTCTATACTCCTATATTTCAGTTATGCTCTTTTTTTCTGCCCAAATTTCCCTTCTTTTTACATCATCATCCTTCAATCTCCATGTACGCTTTAGAGCACAGAGAGTTGGTCTAAAGTGCCTAGAACTTGAGATCACAATAAATGGTTCCTGTAAGTGTGGGGCAAGTTTTCAAAGGTAACACTAAAATCGGTACCTATCAGTCCCATTTTAATCTTTTGTCTAGAATTTAGCCACATGGCACACCTGGCCTCAAAGCAGGCCAGAAAAAGTGTAGTGATATGTGTCATAATGTACTCAAAAAGAAAAACTGAAACTGGGTGAGCAGTCAGCAGTTTCTGCCATACCAGACGATCATTTATTTTTTTTTCTTTTTCTTTTTTTATTTATTTCTTACATACATGACAATAGTGCAGTGCATTACATTCATAATTATCCATTCACAGCACAACTTTTTGTAACTCTATATATAGAGTATGTTCACACCAAATTATGCCATTATACATGAGCTCTCCTATTTTTTTTTAATTTAATAGCAGCAGAGGAGATAGATATGCCTCCCCTGCTTTGAACATTACACAAAATGAATACAAGTATTAAAACATCACATGGGGGCTGGGGTTGTGGCTCAGTGATAGAGTACTTGCCTAGCATGCATGAGGCACTGGGTTTGATCTCTAGCACCACATAAAAAGAAAAAAAACTAAATAAACAAAACAAAGGTATTGTGTCCATCTACAACTAAAAATTTTTTTAAAAAAAATCACATGGTACCCAATAAATATGTACAATTTTGTGTTAATTAAAAATAAAGTACAGATCAAGGGCTATCCTCAAAGCATAATGTAAGAGCCTGCCCGCCCCACACCGCCACTGACCAGAGTTCCTGGGGAGAGCCACCTGCACCTGTGCAGAGAGCCACCCCACACTGGGGTTCCTTATTCATCAGGGCATGGCTCCACAGCCCAACATCAAGATACACATAGGCTTGAGGCTGCCACCGCCATGAAACTGGGATATCACCACTTCTATCAAGGGACAACAATAAGGACCTGGTAAGATGTCACCAAGGTCCCTGTGGCCTGGCTGCACCAGAGATTTCTCTACTAGGGGTGCTAGCAGTTATCCTGTTGCTGAGGTAACAGGGAGTCTTACATGGGGTTGCCTATCTCTTGTTTCTCCTACTTCAGACAACTTCTTATGATTATCCTCTCACTAGTCATACAATACTTACATATTCTCACATCTTACCTCATAAACATCTCAGCCAATCCCCCAAACTCCCCTACCACCATCAGAAACTGTAAACCATTATGCAAACCTATTGACTATATGGTTGAAGATAACTGAACTCATAATTTCTGATTATAGTGACAAAACTGTAAATGTAAAAATAGAAGCTGATATATGGCTGCACATTGGGTACACTGAGTGCTGTAATATTGATCTCTCTCTCTCAAAAGTGAGGTATTGGTAACCTGTAGGGGACACTATAAGACAATAGGGAAGAAGCTGTAATACCTCAGATCTACAACAGAGGAAGACACAGAGACATCATGAAAAAACAAGGGAGGAAAGTGCCCCAAACAAACCAAAATACTACAACAATAGAATCCATAGATGGTGCGGTAGGTAAAATGTTAAAGAAGGAGTTCAGAATATACATAACTAAAATGATTTTTGGAATTAAAGAACTAAGTGAGCAGATATAGGCAAAAATCAATCACTCTAACAAAGAGATAAGAAAAACAAATTCAGGTGACCTTTGATAACACTAACAAAGAGAAAGAGAGCAAATACAGGTTGCAAGAGATTACTTCAAGAAAGACATAGATACTGGCACCAAAACAGGCGGGTAGACCAATGGTACACAATAGAGGACACAGTGACCAATCCACAAAATTACAACTACCTTATATTAGACAAAGGTGCTAAAAGCATGCAATGGAGGAAGGATAGCATCTTCAACAAATGGTGCTGGGAGAACTGGAAATCCATATGCAACAAAATGAAACTGAATCCCTTTCTCTAGCCATGCACAAAAGTTAACTCAAAATGGATCAAGAAGCCAGGGATCAAACCAGAAACTCTGCATCTGATAGAAGAAAAAGTTGGCTCTAATCTCCATCTCGTGGGGTTGGGCTCCAAATTCCTTAATAGGACACCTATAGCACAAGAGTTAAAATCAAGAATCAACAAATGGGACTTACTCAAACTAAAAAGTTTTTTTTCTCAGCAAGAGAAACAATAAGGGAGGTAAATAGGGAGCCTACATCCTGGGAACAAATTTTTACTCCTCACACTTCAGACAGAGCCCTAATATCCAGAGTTTAACTCAAAAAAATTAAACAACAAGAAAACAAATAACACAATCAACAAACGGGCCAAGGATCTGAACAGACACTTCTCAGAGGAGGATATATAATCAATCAACAAATACACGAAAAAATTCTCATTATCTCTAGCAGTCAGAGAAATGCAAATTAAAACCACTCTAAGATACCATCTCACTCCAGTAAGAATGGCAGTATTATGAAGTCAAACAACAATAAGTGCTGGCGAGGATGTGGGGGAAAGGGTACACTTGTGCATTGCTGGTGGGACTGCAAATTGGTACAGCCAATTTGGAAAGCAGTATGGAGATTCCTTGGAAAGCTGGGAATGGAACCACCATTTGACCCAGCTATTCCCCTTCTCGGACTATTCCCAAAAGACCTTAAAATAGCATATTACAGGGACACAGCTACATCAATGTTCATAGCAGCACAATTCACAATAGCTAGACTGTGGAACCAACCGAGATGCTCTTCAATAGATGAATGGATTTTAAAAATGTGGAATTTATACACAATGGAATATTACTCAGCACTAAAAAATAACAAAATCATGGCATTTGCAGGGAAATGGATGGCATTAGAGCAGATTATGCTGAGTGAAGCTAGCCAATCCCTAAGGAGCAAATGCCGAATGTCTTCTTTGATATAAGGGGGGGGGGGGACTCAAAACAGAGCAGGGAGGAAGNGGGGGGGGGGGGTCTCAAAACAGAGCAGAGAGGAAGAGCATGAGAAGAAGATTATCATTAAATAGGGATGAGAGGTGCGTGGGAATGGGAGAGAGAAGGGGAATTGCACAGTAGATGGTAGGAGACCCTCATTGTTATGCAAAATTATATATAAGATGGTGTGAGGGGGATGAAAAAAGAGACAGAGAGAGAAACGGGTCACAGTAGATTGGGTAGAAAGAGGTGATGGGAGGGGAGGGGAGAGGAGGGGGGATAGGAAGTGTAGCAGAATACAATAGACACTAGTATGGCCCTATGTATAAACGTGGCTGTATAAACAATGTGATCCTGCAATCTGTACACATGGAAAAATAAGATTACGTACCCCATTTGAATCAAATGTATGATATGTCAAGATTATTGTAATGTTTTGAGCAACTAATAAAAAAAAGCTGTCAGAAAACAAAACAGAAAAAAAGAAAGACATAGAGATATTGAAAAAAAAAACCAAACAGAAATCCTTGAAATGAAAGAAACAATAAGCCAATTAAAAAACTCAATAGATAGCATCACCAACAGACTAGACCACTTAGAAGACAGAACCTCAGATAATGAAGATAAAATATACAATCTTAAAAATAAAGTTGACCTCACAGTGAAGATTGTAACAAACTATGAACAGAATATCAAGAATTATAGAATACCATCAAAAGACCAAATTGGGCTGGGGATGTGGGTCAAGTGGTGACGCGCTCACCTGGCATGCATGTGGAACTGGGTTCAATCCTCAGCACCACATAAAAATAAAATAAAGATGTTGTGTCCACCGAAAACTGAAAAATAAATATTAAAAAATTCTCTCTCTCTCTCTCTCTCTCTCTCTCTCTCTCTCTCTCTAAAAAAAAGACCAAATTTAAGATTCATTGGGATATAGGAAGGCACAGAGTTTCAAACCAAAGGAATGCACAATCTCTTCAATGAAATAATATCAGAACATTTCCCAAGCATGAAAAGTGAATTAGAAAACCAAATACAAGAGGCCTATAATACACCAAATGTACAAAATTACAACGATCTACACCAAGACATATTATAATGAAAATGCCTAGCATACAGAATAAGGATAGAATTTTAAAAGCCACAAGAGAGAAAAATCAGATTTCCTATAAGGGAAGAACAATTCTGATCTCAGCAGATATTTCAACCCAGACTCTCAAAACCAGGAGATCCAGGAACAACATATACCAACACTAAAAGATAATGGATGCTAACCAAGAATCTTATATACAGCAAAATTAAGCTTCAAATTTGATGATGAAATAAAAACCTTCCATGATAAATGAAAGCTAAAAGAATTTACAGCAATAAAGCCTGTACTACAGAACATTCTTGGCAAAATATTCCACAAGGAGGAAATGAAAATATGCAAAGGGAAAAACTACAATAAAGGAAAAGCCAACCAAAGGAGAAACCAAGTTAAGCTAAATACCAAAAATGACCGATAATACAAATCATATCTCAATCATAACCCTAAATATTAATGGCTTAAACTCACCAATCAAAAGACATAGACTGGGAGATTGGATTTTTTAAAAAGACTCAACAATATGCTGCCTTCAAGTGACTCATCTCATAGGAAAAGATGCCTATAGACTGAAGGTGAAAGGTTGGGATAAAATATACCATTTACATGGTGTATGTAAGTAAGCAAGCAGGGGTTTCCATCCTCATACCAAATAAAGTAGACTTCAAGCCAAAGTCTATCAAAAGAGAAAAAAATGGACATTTCATACTGCTTAAGGTAACAATTAACAAGACATAACAGTTATAAATATATATGCCCCAAACAATGGACCATCTACATTCATCAGTCAAACTCTTCTCAAATTCAAAAGTCAAATAGATCACAACATAATAATTCTTGGTGACTTTAACACAGCTTTTTCACCACTAGATAAATCTTCCAAACAAAAGCTAAACAAAGAACTATAGAACTAATAATACAATCAATAATTTAGACTTAACTGACTTATATAGAGTATATTATCCATCAAAAAGTGAATACACTTTTTTTTCAGCAGCACATGGATCCTTCTCTAAAATAGATCATATGTTATGCCACAAAAAATATTAGTAAATACAAAAAGTAGAGCTACTACCACACATTCTATCAGATCACAATGGAATGAAATTAGAAATCAATTATAAAATAAGAAATAAAAGTTACTCCAACATCCAGAGACTAAATAATATACTATTGAATGAACAATGGGTTGCAAAAGACATCAAGGAGGAGATTAAAAAATCTTAGAGGTAAATGAGAACACTGATACAACATATTGAAATATCTGGGACACTATGAAGGCAGTTCTAAGAGGAAAGTTCATTGCATGGAGTTCATCCCTACAAAGAAGAAAAAGTCAACAAATAAATGACCTAAATTTATATCTTAAAGCCCAAGAAAGAGAAGAACAAATCAACCCCAAAAGCAGTAGGAGACAGGAAAAAATTAAAATCAGAGCTGAAATCAATGAAATTAAAACAAAAGAAACAACTGAAAAAATTGACAAAACAAAAAAGTTGGTTCTTTGAAAAAATAAATAATTGATAAACCGTTAGCCATGCTAACAAAGTGAAGGAGAGAGAAAACTCAAACTAACATCCATGATGAAAAAGGAAATATTATAACAGACACTACAGAATACAGAAGATAATTAGAAATTATTTTGAAAATTGTATTCCAATAAAATAGAAAATATCAAAGGCATCATCAAATTTCTAGAGGCATATGATATGCCCAAACCAAATCAGGATGATATATACAATTTAAACATATAAATTTCAAGTGATGAAATAGAAGACACCATCAGAAGCCTACCAACCAAGAAAAGCCCAGGACTTGTTGGATACACAACTGAGTTCTATAAGACCTTTAAAGAAGAACAAACACCAATACTTCTCAAACTATTTCATGAAATAGAAAAACAGGGAACATTTCCAAACTTATTCTATGAGGCTAATATTACTCTGATTCCAAAACTAGGAAAAGATACATCAAAGAAAGAAAACTTCAGATCAATATCTCTAATGAACATAGATGAAAAAATTCTCAATAAAATTCTACTAAATCAAATGCAAAAACGTATCAAAAAGATAAGTGCATCATGATCAAGTAGGGTTCATCCTAGGAATGCAAGGTTGGTTCAACATATGGAAATCAATAAATGTAATTCATCACACCAATAGACTCAAAGATAAAATCATATGATCATCTCAATAGATGCTGAGAAAGCACTTGATAAAATACAAAATCCCTTCATGTTCAAAATGCTAGAAGATCTAGGAATAATAGGAACATACCTCAACATTGTAAAGGCTATCTATGCTAAGCCCCAGGCCAACATCATTCTAAATGAAGAAAAATTGAAAGCATTCCCTCTAAAAATTGGAACAAAACAGGAATGCTATCTGTTACCATTTCTATTTAACATAGTTCTTGAAACCTAGACATAGCAATCAGACGGACGAATGATATTAAAGGGATATGTATAGGAAAAGAAGAACTCAAATTATCACTATTTGCAGACGATATGATTCTATACCTAGAAGACCCAAAACATTCCACCAAAGTCTCCTAGAATAAATGAATTCAGCAAAGTAGCTGGATATAAAATCAACACCCATAAATCAAAGGCATTTCTGTACAAAAGTGACAAATCTGCTGAAAGAGAAACTAGGAAAACTATCCCATTTACAATAGCCTAAAAAAAAATACTTGGGAATCAACTTAACAAAAGAGGTGAAAAACCTCTACAATGAAAACTACAACATGCTAAAGAAAGAAATTAAAGAAGACCTTAGAAGATGGAAATATCTACCTTGTTCTTGGATAGGCAGAACTAATGTTGTCAAAAGCACTATACAGATTCAATGCAATCCAAATCAAAATCCCAATGATATTCCTCATAGAAATAGAAAAAGCAATCATGAAATTCATCTGGAAAAATAAGAGAAAACAGAATAGCCAAAGAAATCCTTAGCAAGAAGAGTAAAGCTAGTTAATAGTAATAGTAATATTACATATCTTAAACTATACTACAGAGCAATAGTAACAAAAACATCATGGTATTGGCACCAAAAATACCTGTAGACCAATGTTATAGAAAAGAGGAAACAGAGTCTAACCCATATAACTACAGTTATCTTACATTACACAAAGGCACCAAAAATGTACAGTGGAGAAAAGATAGCCTCTTCAACAAATGGTGCTGGGAAAACTGGAAATCCACATGTAACAAAATGAAATTAAACCTCTATCTCTCACCATGCACAAAACTCAAAACTGGATCAAGGATCTAGGAATTAAACCAGAGACACTGCATCTATTAGAAGAAAAAGTAGGCCCAAATCTCCATCATGTAAGATTAGGCCCCAACTTCCTTAATAAGATTCCTATAGCACAAGAATTAAAACCAAGAATCAATAAATGGGATGGATTCAAACTAGAAAGCTGCTTCTCAGCAAAAGAAACACTCTGAGGTAAATAGGCTGCAGAACGGGAGCTAATCTTTACCACAAGCACATCAGATAGAGCACTAATCTCTAGGATATACAAAGCACTCAAAAACCTTTACACCAAAAAACCTAACAACCCAATCAATAAATGGGCCAAGGAACTGAACAGACACTTCTCAGAATAGGATATACAATCAATCAACAAACATGAAAAAAAGTTCAACATCTCTAGCAATTAGAAAGATGCAAATCTAAACTACTCTAAGATGTCATCTCACTCCAGTCAGAATGGCAGCTATCAAGAATACAAACCATGGGGCTGGGGTTGTGGCTCAGCCACAGAGCGTTACCTAGCACGTGTGAGGCCCTGGGTTCAATCCTTAGCACCACATTAAAATAAAGGTATTGTGTCCAACTAGAACTAAAAAATAAATATTAAAAAAAAGAATACAAACCACACTAAGTGTCGGCGAGGATGTAGGGGGAAATGCACACTCATACATTGCTGGTGGGACTGAAAATTGGTGCAGCCAATCTGGAAAGTAGTATGGAGATTCCTTGGAAAATTTGGAATGCAACCATCATCTGACCCAGCTATCCCTCTCCTTGGTTTATACCCAAAGGACTTACAAATAGCATACTACAGGGACATAGCCACATCAATGTTTAAGGCACCACAATTCACATTAGCTAAATTATGGAACCAACCTAGATTCCCTTCAATAGATGAATCGATAGGGAAACTTTGGTATATATACACAATGGAACACTACTCAGCATTAAAAGAGAATAAAATCATGGCATTTGCAGGTAAATGGATGGAGTTGGAGAATATAATGCTAAGTGAAGTTAGCCAATCTCAAAAACCAAAGGACAAATGTTTTCTTTGATATGAGGATGCTTACTCATAATGGGGATGGAGTGGGGAGCATGGGAGGAATGAAGGAACTTTAGATAGGGCAAAGGGGAGGGAAGGGAAAGCAGGGAGCAAGGGGGTAGTCCTGACAGTGGAATGAGCTAGACATCATACCCTAAGTACATGTACGAAGAAGACACAAATGGTGTGAAAATACTTTTGTGTACAATCAGTGACTTGAAAAATTGTGCTCTATATGTGTAATATGAAATGAATTGCATTCTGCCATCATGTATAACAAATTAGAATAAATCAATAATTTAATTTAAAAAAATAAAAATAAAGTTAAAAAAAGTAAATACAGTAGAAGCAAATGAAAACAAATGTGAAAAAAAAACAAGGGAAGAAAGGCTAATTGTTTTTGAAATACCTACTAGAAGAAAATAAATTAAAATACAGAAAAAGAGAGAGAGAGAGAGAGAGAGAGAGAGAGCAAGCATTTAATTTGAGAGCCACTGGATATCTAGATGTTTCAGGAACAATTTTATCGATTTCCTACTACATAATATATAATCATTAAATTTTTTATGATTATTTTTAATGAGTAGACAATGAGTCTCTTAAGTTTATTTCAGAATATTCAGTTTAAGATACTATGTAGCATAATATTGATAATACCTGATACCATGCAAACAATCCTATAGGCCAAAACTTACTAGCAAATATCAATGCAATAAGCCTAAACAAAGCATCAGGAGCCGTATACTAAAAACCAGAACACATCACCACACCTGTAAGTGGAATTAACTCAAACGTAAAAATGCTAAAGATTAGGAATTCTTGATAGAAATCACTATAGCAAGAAATTAAAAGAGAAAAACCATATAATGCAGATGATAATCTGCATGGACACTAAGAAGATATTTGATCCAATCCCAACCCCTTTTCTTGAAAAAAAGAAAAATTCCTAGTTTAGTACTTAGATACTTCCTAATTTTGCTAATCCCTATATTTGATCAATCAATAAAAATTATGTTACAACTAAAAAACTTAGCACCTACTGAAAAATTAAAACAATAGCATAATTCAGCTTACTTGGAACAAAATTGTGATATAAAATTTAATGGTTGTCATATACAAAAAAGATTAGGTAGAAGATTAGGTAGAAAAGTTTCTGGTTAAATAGTAGCTAAACTGATTAAAAACCTGGAAACTTAACAAAAAATGTTCAAGATTATATTATATAAAATTATTAAATTCTGTGAAGGTTCAAAAGAAATATGTGGATAAATTAAAGGGTATAACTTGTTCTTATCCTGGAAGACTAAAATATCATTTACCTTAAAGTAATTATAGACCTCAGGAAACTTCAATAATATATCATTAGGTTATTTTTAATGAGTAGACAATGAGTCTCTTAAGTTTATTTGAAAAAATAAATATGTAGAAAGAAAACAGAAAATTCTGGAAAAAGAAAAACAATTATTGAGAATAAGCTCTTCCTGATAGTAAAATATATTACTTAATTCTAATAAGTCAAAGAGTATGATATTGATGAATAAAAAGATAGACAATAAAATAGGATGATATGTACAAAGAGAAACAAAAATACATATTGAATTTAATAAAGTCATATCTTGTGGTACAACCATTCAAATGGTAAGAAGTCAATTTATGAAAAATATCATTTAATACCACTGCTTTATTTTACATGACTTTACCTGTATATTGGAAAACCAGTTATGACTCTCTCTGAGAAGCATAGTGCTGTATAATGACAGCAAAACACAGATGTGTTCGGAGTTGAATAGCTGGTACAGTTCTGTTAGGTTTTCTTCTCAAAGTATTCTACTATAGAGTAGTGAAAACATCTTCATTTACATCAATTTCCCTGGGGTTGTCTTGTTGTTATTTTTGTTTTTGCTTTAAAATTCAACAACATATATAGTAGGAATCACATGAATGCTTCTTCTATATCCTCAAGGGTACAATATACAATAGATGAATGAATGGAGGTATATGACCATATTAAGAGAAGTTAACTAATGGAAACTATTTTTGTTCTTATGATAGCTATTAATTATTAAACTTACTATATGAATTTCAATGAGGTGTGGGAAGTTTTAACATAATGTATTTTTGTTTTTTTTAAGACTCGGGAAACTACACATTTTTTTTTTACTAATGAAATAATGGTTAAAATTTCCTAGTAGAAAAATATTACCTTCAAAACAATGAGGTAGAACTCTACTGTTATAAAAGGATCATTGTTGATGAGAAAAAGATGGAAATAATTTTGCAAGGAATAGAAAAAAAGAGATGTAGAAAATAATAAAAATTGTATCTCTATTTTATTCCTTACACCCAAATTAATTCCAGATGAATTAATGATTTAAACATCAAAACGAAATCATAAAAGTTCCAGGAAAAAGCATGATAGAAGTTTTCACAATAATCTCAAAGAATGTATGTATATCTATCTTCTTCACGGTTGTAATCCCAACAACCCAGTCTCTGATATATTTGTTGAATTACAATGAACTGCATTGAATGTCAAATCGTAAAGGAATAAAAGCCATGTTCTATGAGGAATGGGTAAAAGGTACAGATAAGAATCTTCTCTCAAAAAAGTCTGGCATTATATCTAGAAAGAACTGCTTCAATAAATTTGGGGAAGAGAAGCACTCAGACCTCCATCTGAGAGAAGTCAAAGATTTCCTGGCAGTGCAGTGAGCCCTGAGCCCAAATCCACAGGATATGGTGCCCTCCCTCTTCTGCAGCAGAGAGGTTCTCTATTCAGAACAGCTGCCATCCTCAGCACCTGCTAGGCTGAGTTGTAGCCAATGGACGGCTTTGTCTGGCTCCCGAGTAGGCCTCCAGAAGGGGTTGTTTTTGGTGATTCCATCTGCCAAGAGATGTGGAGTGTGTCACACAGACACGCTTGCCATGACTGTGCAAGGGAGAGCAGGCAAATGCTTTAACTTTAAGGATGACCTGGTATGATGCTTCAAGTGGTGTGGTAAAGCTGTGGACTGCTGAGAAGCAGCAGCAGCAATCAAACCAGCTCAGCAGGAAGCTATTAGGATGGAGGCAGCTCATTTTGAGCAAAGGAATCTGTCCTATTGAGGCTCAGGCAGCTTTACCAACAGTGGCAGGCTTTGTTCAAGAAGCGCTATTCCCAATAATCAAAGATGAATACTCACTCTGGTTTTAAGAGGGAAGGATCACAGGTCCCAAATTGATCCTTCCCTACTCCCTTGAGCACAGGACCATCACCAACCACGGCTAACAACTTGGAAAAAAAAAAAAAACATACAAAGAACATCTGTGGCAGATTTCAGATTTATAGCAAAGCTTCACACCTGGTCTGAAACTTGAAACTTCTCTGAAAGGAAAGCTTGCTGGAAATTTCCCCCTGAACACTAGCAGCCCCAGATTAATGTTCACCTTTTCTAACACTGGCCCACATATCAATCAACCTGAAAGTATATAGTGGACCCATGATGAACCCAACACAGTGCTAGTCCCTAAGGAGGATGTGAAGATTTTAAAGGCACATGCCCTAGCCTTTTAGGAACTTAAAAAAAAAAAAAAAAACTTAACTATAATATAAATTTAATTCACATTGATATTTGGTGAATAATTTTACACAGAAGTGTGGTAATGATGATAATACCAGTGAACAGAAGTACAGAGAAAGGAGAAATAAAAATAAAGAAGTAGGATAGGATCTGGGCCTTAGAGGGATCGGGTAGGATGGGAAGGCAGAGGAGAGAGGAAGAACACTGTGGGTGGGAGGAACAGAACGAGTGGGGGCTCAAATGTGGAGGAGAGTTGGCATGAAACGAAGGTCAGAGCATCTGGTGAGAATTCATGCATCTGTGTCTACGGGAAAGATATTTGGTACTAATCATTTTGCCTTGGGTTTTTCTTTAAGCTATCTTTCAGTCCACTTCAGCGGGTTAACTTCAATTTGTCCCACATAATCTGAAATTGCTTCTTGAAAATAACAAGCAGGAAAATCGCCTAGAGTCAATTCTTAGAGCTATGAAGGATCATAACGCTCACCTAGGCTATCACCTCACCTCACAGACTCAGGAAGGTCACAGCTGGCTAGCGAGAGCTACCAGGTCTCCAGATGGCCTCATTTGTGGACCTTTTCCTCTAGACCATCTTTCTTCACACTAGAAGCCTATGAGCTTTTCTCATTGGTCTATTTCACTAACTATTATATTCCATAAAAACAGGGCATCCATCAATTTTATCATCCAATCAGGGTAGGTATAAAGCACCAACTATGAACAAGGCATTTGGCTAATATTGTTTATGTATGTATATGTGACTGCATGACCAATATGTTTCTGCAACATGTATACTCAGAAAAATGAGAAATTATATCACATTTATGTATGATATATCAAAGTACATAAACAAATTCTACTGTCATGTATAACTAATTGAAATGAATAAAAAAAAATTTAAAAAATAAATAAAAAATTCAATGATAGAAAAATATGTTATAAACTATCAGGAAAGAATTTTTTTAAAAAAGTATCAACCATGATCATGCTTGTAGCCATAGTGCTAAAATTCAAATGGGTAACTTTTCTAATAACATATATTAAGTGACTCCTGGGTATTATATATTACGGTGGAATTTGAGAATCTAAAAGAAGATTTAAGAAGCAAAAACACATTAAAAGAGTCTATTACATTACAGTATGTGAAATGAAGAGACATTTGTGAGCTTTCGGTATTGAGAAATACTGAACAGGGATAATTAATTCAGCTGAGTTTTGAGGAAGGGGATGGCCAGATGTCAGAGGAGTTTTCCAAAAAGAGATAATAAATAAAGGAAAAGAAACAGCAAAGTCAAAGGCACAGAAAAGCAAGACAATGTGATGTGTTCAGAGAGCTGAAGCTGTTCAATACTAGTGAGACATGCAGCATAGGAGTTGTAAAGAAGAAACTGTGAAGTCATAGTCCAGACCAGCAGGAGTTCTGCCCTTCAGATCATGGAACTTGGTCTTTATGGTGAAGGCTACAGTGACCCACAGAAACGTCAAAATTAAGGCAGTTACTAGCCAGATAGATCACTCTGGTAATTGAGGGAGACAATTGGAAGCAAGAAGACCAGTAAGTATCACATCAGACAAGAAAAGAAAAGATGGTAGAATGACAGCAAGAATTAAAAATAAGAAGTAGAAGAACCAATTTAAGAGTATTGGGGAGGTAAATTTGATAGGATTTGGTATATGAATAAGTGAAAATAATTAAAGAAAGATAATCAGGGGTGGTTCCTGGGTTTCTGACTTATATAATCTGTAGCACCAAGACAGAGAATCCTGGAGGGTTTTTACAGTACAGTAAGTTTGGGATGCCTTTGAAACATTTGTTTGGGGATGCCCAGCTCATAGATAAACCTGTAGAGCAGAGAACTGGGCAGGAGGTAAAACTTCAGAACTTACTAGCCTAAAAGTAGTACTACTCTTGAGAAGAGAAGAAAATTTAAAATGACAAAAATGTGAACTATACATGAAGTCCTAAAACTCGGGAATATTAAAGTATAGTAGAGAAACCAGGAAGAAAGAGAGCTGGATTGGCCAGAAAGGATTTTCAGGAGACCCAGAAGACTATAGGAAGGCAGGGTGTAACAGTGTTTCAGCAGGTGAGATGGTTTATGAAGGGGATGTAGTGTTAAAAAAAGATTTATTTTTTAAGATGATTGTGTTGGGGCTGGGGTTGTGGCTCAGCGGTAGAGCACTCGCCTTGCATGTGCGAGGTCCTGAGTTCGATCCTCAGCATCACATAAAAATAAATAAAATAAAAGTATTGTGTCTAGCTACAATTAAAAAAAAAAAGATGATCATGTTTATGGGCTAATGAGAAGGATTCAAGAAAAAGAGGCTGACTATGAAGTAGAGAGTAGGGAAAAACTGAAAGTTCCCAGAAGTAGCAAGAGGAGAGAGAATCAAAACCCCAGGTAGAGGTGTCAAGCTTGTACACAGACTGCAATTAGAACACCATCTCAAGTCTAAAGAAAAGACAATAAGAACAGACCTGGGTATTGGTGCATTTTCATAGAGGGCAAGAAGGCAGGACATTCAGAGATAAAATGCATAGTGATTTCAACTTGTTAGGAAGCAAGTTCATCTAATAAGGGATAGGGAGGACAATGTGATTATGGCGACAGTCTAGTCTTTGTGTACCCCCAAAATATGTTCTAAAAACTGTATAGACCAAACATGATAACAAAGGGGGGGAATCCATGGAGGGTGTCACTCACATAACTTCTTCATAGAGAATCCCATAAACCCAGGAAGTGAGTGAGTGCTACCCAATTACCAACAACTTCAGCCTGCATGGGATTTTTGGCTGTATGGCCAGGAAAGAGGGAAATAAAAGTACAATGGGAACTTAAGAAGACTGTTTTGGCTAAAAAGCAGTGGTTCTTCATTTAGGCCTGCAGATGTCCCATGGGTAAGTGAAAGCAGGATAAAACTTAGCATCTCTGCCTTCATTTTTTATCTCTCTCCTTTATTAAAATTTGGGACCTGCTTATCTCTGCACATAGGTATGTTAATTATTTAAGGAGTATTCATCTAAAAACTGGTGATAGAAGGTTTATCAACCCTAACTTTACCTAACCTATCTCTTCAACCTTCAAGAATGAGGCAAGATGTATAACATCCTGTGTCAGACCCCTGGAGTGGTGCCTAAAATTCTGTAGTCACTGTGCTACACCTTCCAGGAATAGCAGGAGGCAGGTGCATCACCCTACAATGAGACTGTCCCCTTATGCAGGAGCGATTATATTAGGGGAACTGAACCACTCCCTTCTAGGATCACAAGTTTGACAGATAAACATCTTAAGAAGCGAGTGGAAATTGACCCCTTCAAGCAATAAAGACTTCTCTGGAACCACCCCGAAGAACCAGGACTGAGATAATGACCAATCAAACCAGATGTTGACAAGAATACATAATTGCACACTCTCACCCCCTGCCCTAACTCTTCCTCTATTTAAACCTACAACTCAAGTCAGCACCCTGAAGACAAGGCTGAGATGCTGAATCTCATTTTGCTTTCCCCATATGGCCATACTGATTAAAGTTCTTTACCTGCTTTTTGCCATTACCTTTTCTATTTGTTGTTGTTGTTTGCGGGGAGGGGGTGAATGGCTAGACCTGACCTGTTGGAACTTTAGGAGCCTGGCTTCAGATCTAGGACCTTGGTAACAAAAAGAGACTACTAACTGACCCACCAAGTTGTGGAAATTTTTAAATTGTCCCTAAAAGTTTACCTGAAAATTTTGCCACTCTGAAAGAAACTCAGACACAAAGACATAAGAGAGACATGAAACTGAGACCATCCCCACAGGTTCTGAGCATAAAACTCTACCAGACTGAAAAGGCCAGAATGTGTGCAACTTTCTAATCTCAGGATGATTCAGAAAATATTTCCAAATGAATTGACTCTAGCCTGAGGGGAAGCCTTTAGCAACAGAAACCAAATTGAGGGTAGCAGAAATGAGAGGGGAGTGGTTTGTGCTTCACCAGTGGAGCCCAGAGGACAAAAACCCAGAAAGCACTAAAACAGGAAAGTACAACTTCTGAAGGTCAGCACATCATCAGAAAATGCAAGGTGTGCAGAGCATGGAGCCAGGGAATTTGCCTCAGCAAACTTAGCTCAGAGGAAATATTGAGTTCACATAGTAGGGAGCACTTAAACCATGAACCCAATAAAAACATTGCCACGGCTCATTTCTTCCATATGTATTTTCTCTTAATAGCATAAGAACACTCAGATTATTTTTAAAAGTACAACAAAATAATAACCCCATACAAAATAACCCCATACAAAATTATTACACAGAAAAAAAGTTGAGAATTACAAGTTTGACAAATAATGAAAACATAGAAAACACATTTTAAAATGTAACCAACTGTTTCAAAATGAGATAAATGAAATTTTGAGAATTATTGAAGCTTGAAACAACAACACAAATCAAAAATAGAAAATCTCCTAGGACTAGACAAGAGGAATATGTAATATAAGAGTTATAGACATTAAAGTTAAAGCCCAGTATTCTTAATTTAAGATTGGTGAGACTTATTGGCTAGATGTTTAATATCAAGACTTAAAATTAAAGTTAAATTGAAAGGGCCAGAAAAACCAATATTTGGCTCTGGCCCTCTGAGTCAGTCTGAATCCAGGGAACAGGAAACTTCTCTAAAGAGCTTTGCAACTCTGGGCCACATAACCTCCTGATCAGGGAGATTAATGAGACCCTTGGAGAACAGAAAGCCAATCAGTGCACTTGCTATGAATAGGAGGGTCATTGGAGAAGGGAGACATCCCTGATGCTTCCAAGGGAAGTCACATGGTCAAGCAAGACCTGGACCCATCCTAGCACAAATGGCACTAGCAGAACTAAGAAGCTGCTCTCAAGTTCTCCCACAAGTGACCCCTATGGGAATTCAGCTGACTATTAACAAGAGATAGAAACAAAGTCAATTTTGACCAACTTGATCTGAAACACCTAGCAAAAACAGTTAAACCAAAACACAGTCATTCCTGGCCATTTAAAATAATAATAATAATAATAGTTAAATGTAACTTAAGATATACACTTGTGTTAGCCCCAAAGAATAAGTAAGACTGGAGGCTACAAAAGAGAGATTCTTAGGCAAGAATGCCTGGTAAGTATCAAGAGAAACTACCAAAGCCAGAAGTTTTTAGTTTAAGGCCTATAGATATTCCTAACCTACACAAGTAGGCTTGATGTTTGCTAGTATGATTACCCAGTAACAAAATTAGATATTTCACAAAATGAGATGACATTAAACAGCTTAAGTACATCTTGAGAGGACAGACATCTGTGACATTAAAGGTTAAAAAAAAGAGTTGAGATTTCAGAAAGAAATTAGGAATTTTTTATCAAAATTAAAGACTAAATTAAAGGGTTAATAGACACCAGTAAGGTAGAAAAGGACAGGCAGTAGAGAGTAGGAAAGGGAAAGAAAAGGTCCATAAAAGGGCAAACAAGAGAAGAGCCATTTCAACATGCCCGAGATGCTATGGATCCATTTCAATTTCAGAAAGGGTGTTAAATTTTCATTTCTAAAAAAGCGATTGTATAATCCAGCCCATGTCCACAGATGGGACAATTAAAATATCAAGAACCAGTCAGCAAAGCACACAACCCTAGGAACCGATCAGGAGGAGCTTGTCAACTTCTCCTTGTGTGCCTTTAGAAGAGGGCATGTTGCAATGCAGGGAGAAGTTGTCAGTCTTTTTCTTTCATTTTCTTAAGAAATTTCCAGTTGTTTTCTTACTTTGGAATTCACAGTGTTCATTCTTCAACTCTGTGGAACACAGACCTGAATTTGATTCCTACTGGTAACACCAATAAAAGTATGTTAATGGAATTAAAATCAACAGTTTCCCTATGCATCAATAATGAATCTGCTAAGGAAGAAGTCAGAAAACTACTTCCATTCACAAAAGCAAAAGAAAAAAAAACTTAGGAATAAGTCTAATCAAGAAGATAAAAGACCTCTACAATAAAAAAAAATATAGAACATGAGGAAAGAGATTTAAGAAGATACTAAAAGATGAAAAGAACTCCCCTGTTCATGATAGACAGAATTCATATTGCTAAAGTGGCCATATTACCAAAAGCAATAGAACAGATTCAATGCAATCCCCATCAAAATATGAATGACACTTTTTTCTTTTTGGGGGTAGTACCAGGGATTGAATTCAGGGGCACTCAACCACTGAGCCATCCCCAGAATTATTTTGTATTTTATTTAGAGTCAGAGTCTCTGAGTTGTTTAGTACCTTGCTTTTGCTGAGGCTGGCATTTGAACTGCAAGCCTCCTACCTCAGCCTCCCCAGTGTCTGGGATTATAGCTGTGGGACACCACGCCAGATCCAATCCTGGCTCCCATGGAAAAAAAAAATCCTAAAATGAAAGACCCAGAATAGTCAAAGCAATTCTAACCCCCGCCCCACCCCACCCTCCAAAAAAAAGGCAGTGGTATAACAAGTATACTGTAGAGCTACAGTAACAAAAAAAATGCATGGAACTGTCATAAAAACATTCTCATTGAGAGTGGAACAGAGTAGAAGACACAGAGACAAACCCACACAGTTACCATCATCTGTTCCTTCACAAAAGTGCCAAAATAATAATGCGGAAAAAAGACAGTCTGCTTAACAAATGGTGCTGGGGAAACTGGTTATCCGTATGTAGGAGAATGAGATTAGACCCTTATCTCTCACCTTGCAATAATATTAACACAAAATGGATCAAAGTCCTAGAAATTAGACCAGAAACTTTGCCACTCCTAGAAGAAAATGTATGGTCAGCACTCCAACATATCAGCACAGGCAAGAACTTCCTCATTAGGACCCATAAAGCTAAAGAAATAACACTGAGAATTAATAAATGTAATGGCATCTTCTACACAGTAAAGGAAACAAGTAAAAACGTGAGGAAAGAACCCCCAGAATGTGAGAAAATCTTTGCTATTCTTCTGACAAATGATTAATACCCCAAATTATAAAGAACTCAAAAAACTTAGTACTAAAAATTAATAAATAACCCAGTCGATAAGTGGGCAAATTATTAAATGATACTTCTCAAAAGAAAAAATACATAGGGCATAGAAAGAAGGGATGGGACCAAAGCAAAAATGAAATCCATCTGGGCAAACAAGTCCTGTAAGTTTTATGTCCAGTGTCTGGAGCACATGGCGTTGTGATGTTTTCTCCAAATGACATGTGTATTTCCTCCCCTGTGGTCTTGCTGGTTGTAGCTCAAATGCCCTTTCTGTTGGTTTGTCTCTGCTCAATTTCTGAAACTTTCCTAGGACAAAGTCCCATATTACTGTCATTTCTTGATTTTGGGGATCTCTACTGCAGCTTGGGCTTCCTCCTCACATCTCCAGGCTTTGTCCTCTCAGGGCCTGTCCACAGGACTCTGACCCTGGGGAACATTTCCTAGTCTCCCAGGCCTTCCTTTGAAATCTTGGTGAAGGCCTCATGACCCCCTAACTCCAGCATCCTTCAATTCTGCACAACCAGAACCACACGGATGATGCCAAGATCTGCTTGAGCAGTAGCCAAGGCTTGAGGGATCCTGGCTGCAGGAGCCTTTGCGTGCCTAGCTGGCTGAACACACTGAAAAAACTTCCTAGGCCCCCTTGTGTAAGGGTGCCCCAGTGGTCTCAAATTTTTAGTTTTACTACCTTGTGCCTGCGAAGAGTATAGTTTTGCCAGTTCGTGAGATGTCCTCAAGCCATCTTTCTTATTGTCTCTGGGTAAGGTCTTTAGCATTTCTTTAGTGGTAGTATTGTCTTTAACAATTGCAACTTTCTTTACCCAAGTTTTACTCCCACATTTCAAGTCAAGTTTTTCAAATCTTTCTGCTTGGCTCTCTGCTTGGCAATCATCATATGAGCTGCTTTCCTCCACCATACTCTGCCACCATGATGTTCTTCTGCCTCACCTTGAGCCAGGAAGAATGGAGCTGGTCTTCCATGGACTTGAGATCTCTGAATCCAAATAAACATATCCTCCCCTACAATTATACTATCATAAGCACTATACATATTCAATGCAATTCCTACTAAAATTCCATTGATGTTCTTTATAGAAATAGCAATCCTTAGCAAGCAATACAAAGCAGGAGGCATCACTATACCCGGCCTTAAATTATACTACAGAGCTACAGTAACAAAAACAGCATGGTATTGGCAGCAAAACAAACATGAAGACTAATGGAACAGAAGACAGAGACAAACCCACATGAATATAGTTATCTCATTCTAGACAAAGGTACCAAAACCATACATTGGAGAAAAGATAGCCTCTTCAACAAATAGTGCTGGGAAAACAGGAAATCCATATACAGTAGAATAAAATTTAACCTCTATCTCTCACCCTGTACAAAAATCAACTCAATGGATCAAAAACCCAGGTATTAGACCAGAAACACTGTACATAATAGAAGAAAATGTAGGCTTCACACTCCAACAAGACTCTAACAAGACTCAACAAGAACTCTAACAGTGCAAGAAATAAAATTTTAAAAAATCAATAAATGGGATGAGATCAAACTAAAGAGCTTCTTCACAGCAAAAAGAAGCAAGCATGAAGACAGAGCTTACAGAATGGGAAAAAAATCTTTGCCACCTTCAACTCAGATAAGACATTAATTTCTAGGATACACAAAGAACTCAAGAAAACTCAACACCAAAAAATAAACAACCCAATGTACATACATGAAAATGCCTAAGTGAACACCACCATTGGGTACACCCACAAGAATGGTATCCTAATTAGAATAAGATATATTCCATGTTTGTATAATTTTATCCAAATGAATTCTATTGTCATGTATAAGAAACCAATTTTTAAAAAGTGATCCAGGCTAAGACACTTCAGAATCATAATTTTGTCTTATACTTTTTTAACAGCCTTTGTATAAAGCCAACTTTTGAATATCCTGAATTATTCTTCTCTAATATCTCTGCAATGAGTAATTAATGGAATAGATATAAATAACTTTTAAAATTATATGGAACTGTGTTAATATATGCCAGAATTCACTCACTACCATGTTGTATCTAAGTTTATCTGGGCAAGTTATCTAATTATTCTGGAGGTCACTTCTCTCATCTAACGTATGGGATTAGCATCCTTA
>NW_026000242.1:14607430-14609912 GCF_001458135.2 Marmota marmota marmota
ATATATATATATATATATATATATATATATATATATATATATACACACACACACACACACACTAAAAGTTTTGTTCAGCCTCAAAGCAGAACAACATTATGTAATTTGCACTAAAATGGATGAAACTTAAGATCATTATGTTAAGTGAAAGAAGCCAAACTCAAAAAGTCAAGGGTCTTATGTTTCCTTTTGCATGTGGAAACTAGGGAGGAAAAAGAAAAAGAAAGGTGGGGGAGGATCTCATGAAAACTGAAGGGAGACCAATAGAGTAGAGGAAGAAGAACAAAGGTAGAAAGGAGGGAAAGGAAGGGAAAATATTATGGAATGATATTGGCAAAACTGTATTGTTGTGTGTGTGTGTGTGTGTGTGAACATGTAACAGTGAATTCCACCATTATACATAATTAAAATGCACCAATAAAAATGTGGGGAGAAAGTACATTAATGGAAACAGAATAGAAAGGATATAAGTAAAGTAATAGCAATAATCAGCAAGAAGATTTCAAAGATTTTTTTAAAATTATCAAGAAAAAGTGAAATACAAATAAGAGCCAAAAGATGCCATCTAATCTCTCCATCAAACAAAAAGGAAGAGAGGAAGGGTGGGAGAGTGGAAGGGAAAGAGAGAAAGGGAGAGAAGCAATTTTAAAACAACAATTAATGAAAGATTTCCTAAAGTAAAAGAAAGCCTGTAGCTATAAATTGAAAGTGCTACTGTCGCCAGCCATGAAAAATGAAATATCAACACACACATTAATATTTTTAATATAAGGGATAGTTATTGGTATTTCTTGGTGGGGGGATGTCTAAGTCATGTATTCAGAAAGAACATTAGATTAGACATCTTGTCAGAAATAATTCATGCTAGAAAACAATGTAGCACTTCCAGCATAGTCAAAAAAAGAAAATGTAAACTAAGGCTCAACGCTCATACACAATTTCTATCAATATAAAAGTCACAGAGATGGCATATCTTAGAGAATACTGTTTCCATGAGTTTATTGTGAGGAATTTACCAAGGGTAAGCTTTGGACCACCACAAAATAATTTTGAAAGTTTCAACATATGTTTTAGGAGTGAATACACACACACACACACACTCTCACACATACACACACACACACACTAAGGATTGAGATATGTATAATAGTATAAAATGGATCAAGCTCTAATATTGCAGTCAGGCGAGGTGGCACACTCCTGTAATCCCAGCAGCTTGGGAGGATAAGGCAGGAAGATTGGGAGTTCACACCTGGCCTTGGCAATCTAGCAAGGACCTAAGCAATCCAGCCATACCCTGTCTCTAAATAAAATATTAAAATAAGTTGGAGGAGGCCTGGGGATGTGGCTCAGTGGTTAAGTATCCCTAGGTTCAATCCCCAATACCAAAAATAAATAAATAGATAGTAGCAGAAAAAAATGACAAAAAATATGAGAAAGGGGACAATAAAATAAAATTAAAATAAACTTTCTAATTATTGTAGGGGTATTAACGAGAGAGAGAGAGAGAGAGAGAGAGAGAGAGAGAGAATGTGTATGTGTGTGTGTGTTTTAAGACTAACAAATCAAGAAGTAAATATTAAGCATATTTAAGACTAAAATCAATTGTCTCTAATACCAGCAACTAAAACTGGAGCCTAAGAGAAAGACAGTGGAGAAAATGAGAAATGGCTTTAGCTAATATCAGCACTATATTAGTTTCATACTAGGAAAATAATAGTTAATATCTAAATAAGAAATGACTTTTACAGATAGTAGAAATGTGTTTGTTTTAACAAATAAAATTTCAAATAATTGGGGAAAATACCACCCAAAAGCAAATACATAAGTGTAAACTAAATACAGCATGAAACAATACCAAATATATCTACCATGTCAACAAATGCCAGTGGGATTAATCTAGCTAATAAAAGGTTAATTCTCAAACTAGCTTCTTTCCAACCTGGATAGATCAAATATGCAAAGGCAGTTAGTAAGGATATGAAAGATATAAACGACCAGCAATATAGATCTTATAGATATGTATTGAACCCTATATTCAAATAATTGAAAAAAGTACTATTTTGAATGTTGGGTAGTATTTAGGAAGGAGTGGTAGAGTACAAACAATATGACAGGGTCACCGGTTTTCTTTAAGTAACTTTTAAAGTTTTCTTTAAACTACTTTTAAGGCAAATGAATAATCAAATAGCTTAAAGAAAACAGATATACAAACCTTGATAATAAACAAGTAAGAAAAAAAAGGAGCCAATGAAGAAATGTGTCAAGAAATAAAGATCAGGCCCCCTCCCCCTGCGCCGGCAAGGTAGACAGAACTGTGACCACCCACAGAGCAGGCCCAGCGGCCTGCTGAGGGGCAGAGCCGCCCCCCACCCCCCGCGCCTGCCAGGTAGGCGGAACTGTGACCACCAACAGAAAAGGCCCAGTGGCCCGCGGAGGGGCAGAGCTTCCAATCACTCCTGCAAGGTAGGCGGGCCTGCAA
>NW_026000242.1:14616265-14629172 GCF_001458135.2 Marmota marmota marmota
GGAGGGGAGGGGAGGGGGGATAGTAGAGGATAGGAAAGGCAGTAGAACACAACAGACACTAGTATGGCAATATGTAAATCAATGGATGTGTAACTGATGTGATTCTGCAATCTGTATATGGGGTAAAAATGGGAGCTCATAACCCACTTGAATCAAAGTGTGAAATATGATATATCAAGAACTATGTAATGTTTTGAACAGCCAACAATAAAAAATTAAAAAAAAAAAAAGAAATAAAGATCAACAGGTTTAACTCCTGACATGGTCTATTAGGGCCATTGTAAAGTTAGGATTTATAACCATAGGTTTTTCAATATATTCCAGAAGAGAAATTTCTTTAGTAGTGCAGGTGCACTAATGTAAATTCTGTTTGGCCACTGACACCAATACCCATATTAACATAGGATTGACTTATAGATAGAGCCCTCTGAATAGGATTGCCACCATGACAGTTCTGGAGCAGACCAACTAGGGTCAAAAACTCCCCTTCCAGAGAGGGTATGGGGGTAGAAGGCATAGTAGAATGAATCAGCCATTATTACCCTATGTACATATATAACGATATTACCTATGGGATTCTACATCATGTATAACCAGAAGAAAGAGAAAATATACTCCATTGTATATGATATATCAAAGTGTATTCTACAATCATGTATAACTAATTTAAAAACAAATTTTAAAAATTTTCCTGCCCAAGAAGGAGGAAACAAACATCTCATTGGTAAAGACTGCAGAAGTGGAACTTAGTTTTCCTGGTAAACATTAAACAGCAATAAATTTGGAAACAGCACTGTTTCCTTTGTCATTCTCTCCCACTTAGGAATGCTTTCTGCATGAGCCTTTCTTAACTTATAAGTTCTCTTGCTTGGCTTTTTATGTTTGACTTTAAATTTTCTTTCATCAGAACACAAAAACTGAGGTTTAGAGCTTTAGCGCCCCACTCTCCTGTGACATTTAAGAGTACACATGAGATATTTCAAAATTAACAATATATTCATCCATAAAGAAGTTAAAAGAAACAGTAAGTTCCAAAAATATTCAAAAACAATCAAACAGTATATTCTGACCATGGTGCTATAAAACTAGAAACTAATGATAAAACCTTCTACAAGTTCTTCCACAAACAAAACAATTGAAAACAAACAAACAAACTCAAATCTTGTGTCAAGAAGAAAATATAAAAAGCAACTAAAATAATTTGAAAGCAATTATAAATATCATACACTATATCGTATGAAGGGGGCCCAAATAAAGTAAATCCTCAAATAAAAATATGCAGCTTTCATCTCTTTCATATCAATAAAAATGACAAAAAAATTGATTGAATACCCAGCTACAAAAATGAGGGAAATAACAAATATCAAAAGAAAGGAGCAAAGAAAGAATGTTGTTCTTTGAAAAACACTTAATACAATGGACAAACCACTAATTAATTTATTTTTCCTGTAAACAGGGATACAAAGCACAAATACACAAAGTAAATAGGACAAATAAACAATAACCAATTAAATAATCTTTTTAATACATGGTTAAATTTTCGAAATTCTATGCAAATATTGAAAAACCTTCATTAAATGAATGACTTTGGTCAAACAAAAAGCTAAAAGCTGAAACAGATCAATAATCATACAAGACACTGAGAGTTTTCAAATAACTAGTCTTCAAAACAGCCCCAGGCCCCAACGGCTGTACCTCAACACATCAAACAACAAAATCAGACAGTACAAGTGATGCTTCAATTGTTCCAGATCATAAGGAAAAGAACATCATTCAAATGTTTACAGCAAATATTAAATACTCACCAATATGAAGAGTATGCAAAAAAGAAAGCTACTGTCACTCTCACTTGTTAAAATTAATGTAAACTATTGAAAATGAAATATTAAAAATGGAATTTTATGTCATATTGAAAGAAAAATACATCATGATCAAAGAGAGTTTAGTCTTCGGAATGCAAAGTGATTCATATGAGGAAATCCCTGAGCATAATCAATCAGAGCAATAGATAAAAAGTAAAAGATTGTAGGGCCATCTTGAACAGTGGCAAAAAAAAAAATTAAAAAAGCATTTGAGAAAAATTCAACCTTTATTTTTGGTCATATACACTCACTCACACATACACACTCATTCACTAAAATAAGAATCGACTAAACATGCATCTTTCTTAATAGGGAAACACTACAGCATGTCCATTAGCCTAAGAAACGATGCAGCGCTGCCCACTTAACATGACACTGAAGGAATTAGCCAATGGAAGCAAACAAGATAAGCAATAGGAGATAGGACTATATCAAAATTTAGATAATAGATATGTATATTTGGAAAATTCAAGAGAATCAATTAAAAACGACTCTGAGAAATCAGAGAATGCAGTAAATCAGCTGGATATGGAATTAGCTTATAGGGATTAAGAGCTTCTATATAAACAAATATTAAATGTTCTGAGATAAAAAGCATTCCACTTTAAGAAGATAAACTACCTAAGCACACTCTTAACAAGAAAAATACAAAACCTACATAAGGAAATTTTTTAAAAACTACTAAAGATAAAAAAAGTGTACTGAAGTAAATGGAAAATATTCCCTCCTCCTATATGCAGATCCAACATCAGTGATGGGATCAAGCTCTCACAAAGCAAAGAAATAACCCTAGATGTAGAACATCCTAAAGATAATTACCTTCCTTACACCAAGTTAAGGGCATGATTGAAAGGGGTGAAAGGGCAAAGAGGGAGAGAGAATGATCTAGACTAAAAAAAAAAAAATTAAGACATAACCCACTGTAATTTGAGTCTTGTGTGGATCCTAATTAATACAAACTAGGGACTAGAGGTGGAGCTCAGTGGTACTATGTGTCTAGCATGCACAAAGCCCTGGATTCAATCCTCAGTACAAATAAAAACAAAAACAAAAATTCAAAAGAATTTTGATAATTTTTATTTTGCTAAGTGCAACATTGTAGTTTATGTAAGAAAATATTCTTAATTTTTAGAGGTGCATTCTAATGCATACTAAAGTATGAAATAGCATGTAGGATTTGCTTTAAAATAACTCATCAAAGAAAAAGACAAAAGGGATAGTTACAGTGAATATGGCAAAATGTTCAAAATTATGGAACATGAATATGCTTATGGAGGTATTACTTTAATTTCATTATTTTTAAATACTCATAATAAAATTATTTCATTAAAAATAAAAAGAAGAACAAGTAGAAGTAGTGAGCTGAAGGGAAGCCATAGTTTGAAAGTGATGCTGAAAATAACAGCAACTTGGTTGACCAAGAACAAATGAAAGGTTTGAAGGCTAGCACAAAGGTCCGGGGTGAAGGTCCTATATGGGTGAGTCCAGTCTGCTTTGGTATAGGACTAGAAAAGACAGATAGTAGCAAGGGTCAGGAGTGAAATTGTCCTCTGTGCATGCAGGACAAAGAAAGAGAATCAAGCCATTATACACTTTCCCCAAGCCAAACAATCTGATCACATAAGAATCAAGCCAAACTACAAAGACAACTAATAGAAGTTCTAAGTTGGCTTGTCAATTGTGGGGGAAAATAGGAAGTCAGGCATAGATTGGGGGCTGGCATAATGAGCAGCAGGGCCACACCCAGTCCGAAGTGGAATTAAACTTCCTCTTCTAAAAGGAACCATTCTCTACACTGATCCTGCAGTTAGGTCTTCTTCTTAACTCCAGGCAATGTAACTTTCTCCCTTTTCTGGTCTCTTTAAACAACAGCTATGTAACCAGTGCTACAGTAATTAATAATGGCACTGGCTAACATTTACTATCATTTGCTACATGGCAAGGTATGTGAGGGTGCACAGGGCCCATCTCTTTGAAATCTCCTAATGAACCTAAGAGTCTCAAATGACGTTAGGTAAAGGACTAGGACTGGGATTTGAATTCAATTCACCTGATTCTAGAGCCCAGCCTTCTAAACAGAAAGCCACACTGTAATTACCTCTTGTTAGATCCAACCTGTATGATTTTCTCTTCAAGAAAGCATTTCAGCAGGCAAACAAGTGATTTTTTAGGAATTACAGTGAATCTGCTGTGATCATGTGAAAAATAATGCACAAATTTTAAGTTGAATTATTATTACTGACAAATTACCTGTAAAAGTCTCACAACTGATTGTGATAGGATTGTATAATAACACTGTGGTTGAGAAATGTACTCCTCATGTGCTTATTCTCCAAAACGCTTTTACAATTTTTTCTACATTTAATTAAACACTTAAGATTTCTAATTTATTCCTTTCATGAATAACAGATATTACTGGTAAATTTTCATCTCTTTAAGGGAAACGATCAAGTCCTGTGTATTTTGTTTTGTTTTGCTTTTTTTTTTTCTAACACTCCAAAAAGCCAGAATATGTCAGGCACATAAAATTAATTAATAAACATTCTCTGAATAGAAATGAATTATTGATGAAGTAATGGCAGTAAAAACAGGCAGTATCAGGATGGAGCTTTCCCCTTTATAATACTTTCCCTCAAGCCAGCAGGCTTCTTCTGAAGATGCACAGAAGAATCAAGAGACCTCAGTGCATGAGTGGTACATTCACTGGGATAGAGTAGCTATTTTTTGTCTTGTGTCTCCTCAGAAAGGACACAGACAGAGAAATAGTTTTCTAGAATTGTGAGTATAAAATGAGAAGCACCTAATAACACCGTTGGATTTATTCTGTTTTGCTTGCACATTCTAATAGGGTGCCTCTGTTTGCCAGAATAAGATCTTATCACATGTCACCCAGACCTAACTCTATTAATATGTAAATGAAATTGATTCTGTACACTGAGGACACAAAAGCTTAGCTGGCAATATAATATCTTTTTTTTTTTAAGTATAACTAATGCAAGTTTCTCAATATGGATTTCTAAGATGAAAATACTTTATCCACAAGCTGAAAAAGGTGTAAAAGGCTAAGAATCAGAAAAAGAAGACTCAAGGTTAAGTATGATATGGTTAAGGGAACTTTGTAAGCTTAACATAAGAAGTCATTAGTATAAGCAACTAGGATAATTGTTATGAAGAAAAGCTCACACTCTTGTCTTTTAGATCTAAGCAGTTGTGCATTTTTCTTTGTTAGAAACTCCTGGCAGGGAGGTGAATTGCTGAGATGTGGAGCCAGACAGACCTGCCCTTGGGCACTCAGCACTAGTAAATGTCAGCTGCCACTCACTGGGGGAGAGAATCTTTTCAGTCTGCTCTCTTCACTCCCTTTCCTCCAATGGTGCAGTTGCTGCAGGGTGTAGAGTGGGCCGTATCTTCCCAGTGCATGAGAATTGCCCCAGGATTGCTGACAACTCTTCTCTGGCATGTACCTTAGAGAATGAGCACACTGCCCAGGGAGCTGGCCCTGTCTTCTCTCTGCAGGGTGGAGAGACAAACAAGCTAGCTCTCTTACCTCACTGCTTCCCACATGTTATTAATAAAAGGATTTAAGATCCTGAGTTCTAAAGAAAGGTAGTGCTAACAGGCTTCAAGCTCTAACCCTAAGGGGGAGAAGGGAGAAATGGAGCTAAGACAGCACTTGAGCATTGCTAGGTTACTAGTCATAACAATTAATAATATCAGAATTCTAGTGTAACTCAAACTCATTATTATTATTGATATTTTCATTACAAGTATTATTATTACTGACTTTAAAGTGAGGAAAGTCAATTGCATTGGCCTTACAAAAGGTTTCCTTAGGATCCAAGAGGTAAAGTTAAGGCACTTACTTATGCTTTAAGTCCAAACTTACACATTTATCTTACCTTCTGGGTAATCTTTCCTATTATTTCATTTGTTTTTTTATTGAGGGACAGGCACTGTAGTAGGCGTTTTTGTGTATCTTCTCTTTTTATCTAATACTAGTTAGTCTTTACTTTTCATTCTAAAATTAATTAACTTCATTTCCTATAAGAGGAATAATCAGAAAGTTTAAGTAACTTGACTAGAAAAAAAAAAAAACACAGCTCATGAGAGGGAGATACAGATCTGAAATCCAGATATATTTAATAGCAATGAGCACACTTCAAGCTAATGTCCAATTTTTACTGTTCCCACCATGAGCCCCTCTAGTTGCATGAGTTTGGAAGAATGACATGAAGACAAGAGGTTCAGTTTCCATGTGTGCTCCAAGTTCCCTCATTCTGTTTGTGCAATTCCCATCTCTGAACCACCACCAAGGTCTATCAACTTCTATTTCCAGCCTCTTAAAAAGGTTGGGGTTTTGGCTCAGTGGTAGAGCGCTTGCCAAAGATGCGTGAGGCATAGGGTTCGATCCCAGTAAATATAATGATAATAATAATAAACAAAATAATATAAATATATTGTGAGATATTGTGTCCATCTACAACTTAAAAAAAAAAAAAGTTTCTCTGATTAGGACACTTTCCCTGTGCTGAACATACATCAGATATCTGAGGAAATAATTATCTCTGTCTAAAATTCAGAACCTCTGAGTTTTCAGAGGAGGCCCAATTGAAACTGCCACCCAGCTGCCACATTTGTCACTTGGTGTTTACTTCCAAACCTTACCAAACACAAGTTCCAGGTTGAGGGAAGATCTAGCTCTCTCATAGCTGAGGTCCTGGGTGTGATGAGAGTTGGCAGTGCTTAGGCCTCAGGAGATGGGGGGTGGGGGTGGACACTTTTGTTTTTCACTTAAAAAAAAGAGAGAGAGAGAAACACCAAACATCTTAGTGTGACATTGGAAAAGACTCCTTTTACCTTTGACAATTTCTCCCATGGTCAGAAAGAGCATCTGTTATTTACCGGTTAACACCTCCAGCCCTCTCACTTGTCTTGGGAAAACCAGAAATGAAAGCGCAGACTATAGCAGGGAAGAAGGAAGAATGATCAATGTGGGGAGCAAGATAAATGATAAGACCCATACACAGGAGCTGCCGTGGGTGGAGACTGAAGGGATCAAAGTTGGGCCTCCATTTCAAAGAAAAGCGCCAGGCGGCTGAGTTTGACTCCATTTTGTTAGAACACTCCCTTAATGATTCCTTTTCAACAGCTGTGGTAAACAGTCATCTTCTGCCCTCAGGTCTCTTGGTTGAATACAAATCTTAAAGCGAAATTCCAAAGACTATTCAAGCTTTTATCAGCTAGTAGGGATTCTTTGTAACCAGAATGATTTCATTATAAAGCTTGTGATGAGTTCCTTAAAAAGAAAAGTGAAATCCCCAGAGGTCTCGATCCATACAGCACACATCTTCATCTTTCTTGAAATCAATTGAGCAGCTGCTTCCTTGTACTGTCCTGAGAATTAAATGATCACCAAGAGCAAGAGAAACTCAAAGTAGTCAGGTAAATTCAGGGAACATGCTAGAAATTCTATCCCAGGCCTCCTGCAGTCATATGGTACCACACTAGTTATTGTCACCAACCTTCCTTTGCTGCTCCTAATAGAAATGAGGGGGCATTAGTGGCTTTTTCCCCTATATCCTAAGGCTCGCCTGGTACATAGATATTGAATAAATATTTCTTAAATGGGTGAATAGATAAATGGAAGGATGGATTGGATGAGTGAATAGAAAAACAAGTAATGAACAAAGTAATAGCCGGGTCTAGAGATCCAGGACCAGAATTCTGGCCCGATCTAGATCAATCCAAATGGCAGTGGTATCTCTGCAGCAGGAACAGAGACCCAAGATTAAAATTACTACTTCTTCCTTTCACTGTCTATGGACATAAATAACACCTTTCTTCCCAAATTCCTGTATATTTGCCCACATTCCCAACACAAAAGCATTACCTCTCAATTCCTCCCTCACTGAACTATCTAGAGACAGGTTCTTACCTGAAACACCAAGTCTGCCCAAAACAAGGTGCCATGAAGAACTTCACTTCCCTCTGGGCAGATCTCACCTGGCATTGCACACAAGTTATCCAGCTTCACCAAGCAGAACCCAAAGTACCAGATTGCCTCCCACAAAAAAAAAAAAAAAATCTCAACCTCAACTATACTAATAATTGTTTTAAAAAGCAACTAAAAGCCCAAAAATATCCCTCATGCCCCAGAGCATAACAAACCTCTATATTGAAACCACAAAAAGTGAAAAGCGTGTTCTGGGACAAATCACAACATTCTATACTTCAGGATTTGAACAGGAAATCTCATTTGCAACCATCTGCACACATCTGTGTGCCTAACACACTGAAAATTCTCTTGCTTCTTATTTCTCCTGAGGTTTCCCATGCTGTGCTCTCATCCCTGCCACAAAGACTGCAAGGGAGATGAAAGAGGAAGAAAGACAGAACCACCACCACCATCCCTGACTGACAGCCTGTGGGCTGCTGTCATCCTATTGAAAGATGCAAAGATGCTGGCTGCTCAAATCCAGAGATCACCAATAAACAATTTAAACCTCCAACCTAAATCTTGTAGCCAATAAACCAGCTGTCAAATCACTTCTCCGAAGCTGGCCTTAATGAGAAAGGATACATTCGAAGAAGGAGCACAAAATATGTCTCACTAACCATCTAGCAATACGATTTTAAATCATTACTGTGCTGCCAGTATGCTGGGGGCACAAAATTGTATCACAATAATCTCAATCTGTCTATTTTATTCACATAGTCCATCAAACAACCAATATATACAATAAAAGGCATGAATGCCTTTTCAGTATGACCAAATGAGGTTAAGAGGATTGGTTTGACCCAACCTCCACCAAAAGAGACTACATTTGGTAAAAGCTGTTTTTTCCCTATACTTTACATTTTCAGTGCCTCTGAGCAATTCTTACAGATACATGTTAATAAGCAAAGGAAAGCAGAAGTTAAAAAAAAAAGCAGACTCAGAAAGCTTCATTCCACTTTGGAGTTATTATATTTTAGTGGAACTTTTTTCCGTCATCAGTTTTTAACAGCTACACTCGAGGTAAGTCCATACACACCATGGTAATCTTCTCGAATCACACAACAGAGATTCCAGAAAATGTCCCTGTGCTCAAATGAAGCCATCACCATACTCTAATGCATTGGAACAGCACAGAACACAGTCATGCGCATGATATTACAACAAACTGGGTCATGGCAATCACTCACCCGATGCTCAGATGAAAAAACCGTTATCATCAAGGAGCCAGGAAAGAGATGGATTAATTTCCCAGGACCCAATCCACGAGCAGAGGGTGTGGTGAACAGAGACAAGAAACTGTCCAGGACCTGGAGGGGTGGTAAAAAAGAACCTTGGGGATTTCTGTCTCCCGCCTCCTGTCTGACAGGTGGGAAGCAACAGCAATGAACATGCTCTGCACTGTGGCCGGAAATACTATCAATGCCTGCCTTGTGGCTTTCATTTCTGGCATCTGAGCACGCCTCTGCCTGGCTGATTGCCAACAAAATGCTTATGTGAACATTGCTATGTGACATGTGAGTTGAAAGAACCTGGTTTTTACGAAGCTCAATTTATTCTTCTCTCAAATATTAACATAAAAAATAGCCCATATGTTCTGTCTCTTCTTGCTTACTTCTACTTCAATTTTATGAAGATGTTCCCTACAGGTAGATAGAGGACAGTGGAATGAGTACCAGATGGCAATGAAGTAAAGATGAAAGAAGGTGGTAGGAACTATAAAATTAAGGTTCAAAAAAAAAAAATGTTCTCAACCACTTGGTTTTAAAACAATTCAAGCATTTATGCATTAAGTTCCTATTAATACCTGCATTCATATAGGAAAATGACATTATTCTCTCTCTAACAGGTTTGTTCTTAGTCAAACCAGTGGATCAAGAGAGGGAAGGTGTACTATTGTCAACAGTACCAGCAGAAGATGAGCAAGACCACAAAGACCCTAATCCACATTGGGTCACTATGTCAGGCCTGAGGAACTTACTCTCATTCACTAAAACACATGAGACCAAGCTGGACACCTGAATTCCAGTTTTATTGATTTGTACATAAAAATACAAGCCAACACAGACCAGAGTACCAATGTTAGCTGTATCTGCGTGGGAGCTACTTGATCACAGAACCCACATCAGCTCTTTTTAGGATGAGGGAATTTATCCTCATTACCTACCTTCTTTTTCCCCTTTCCTCTTCCTGTAGAGTTATCACTAAATTCAACTCTGGAAATACTGATGGCCTTCCCCACAGACATGGTTAGTGTTGAATATTTATCTTAAGGGTCTCTACTGAGCTAGAAGAGATGTAGTTTGTTATCTAACTCCCAAATCTAGTATTTTTTTCTGACCAGAAAATAAAAATTGCTGAGAAAAGGTTATTTTTGTATCACAGAAGCACACAATTTTAAGGTAAAAGAGATGACAGAAGGTACTGAAGCCAACTCCCTTACCCATTTGTCAATTTAAGCAATATTTATGGAGCACCTAATAAGTGCTAGGCATGAGTTTAGGCATTTTAGATACAATGGTGAAGACAGACCAGGATGTCTGCCTTAATAGAGTTTACATTCTGTCATGAAAAGATACAAGGTAAATTTAATAAATAAGTAAGCTGTGACCAGTGCTTTGGGGGCAAAAAAAAAGTAGAACAAAGTAAAAGAAGTAGTAGCAAGTGTGTAGAAGAGGGGATAGGTACAATTATGAAAGCAGTAGTTAGGAAAGAACTCTTGAGCAGATGTAATTTGAACAAAAGTTTGAAGATGAAGAAATCAACCTTGTGGACATCTGTAGAAAGAGCATTCAAGTAGAACAGTCAGTGCACAGACAGGAGGGGTTTCAGAAGGTTCAGGGAACAACACGGAAGCCAGTACAGCCTGAGCACAGAGAGAGAAATGGAGAGACTGGAAGAGATGAGAGGAGTGAGGGTGACCCAGATCAAACACAGCGGCCCCAAAGAAAGACAGAGAGGCCTGTCAGAAAGACAGTGACTCCCACTGTGAGTGAAATGGAGTGTTGTGGGTTCTAAGAAGGAAAGTACAATGACTGATTCCTTCCATTAGTATTGCTCTGGCCCCTCCAATGAGAACACAGTGGAAGTGGGTACCAGTTAGGAAGCCACTACAAGCATCCATATGAGACGAAAGGAGACTTTCCACATAGGTAGGGGGATGCTGAGGGTAGTGGAGTTCTGAATCTGGATTGAAGAAAGACCCCATCAGAGTAGCTGATATATAGGTTGTGAGATGCAAGAGTCAAGGAGGATCTCAAGGTTTCTGGTCTCAGCAACTGGGAGAAAACTGTCATATTTGATACCCCTTCTTCAAAAGGTCCTTCATCTTTTGAATGTAAGTAGCCACTAGGAATATTCTAGAATTCCCTAAATAATTTTTTTCTTTAGGAAATTGGGTGAAGTTTCAAATTCTCACAAAATTTTTTTTTTCTGCAGCTCCTGACTCTTAACTTCTCTTTTTTTAAGTCTTTTCTTGTGATGCCTTGTACCTTTACGGAAGTGCACCTCCTTTCTCTCTTACCTGAAATGGGGATGGTGGTGCGTGGTGGGGGAGATAAGTTCTTCATAAATATCATTTCATAAAAGAAGTCCCAGTGGCTTGGATTGATTGGACCTCCAGCCCAACCCATGCTTAGGCTCAGCCAAGGGTCACGCCAACAGCTGCATGCAAGTGAGGAAACTGAGTCCCATCCTATCACCTAGAGGCCTGCCCCAAGTCACAAAGGTCATTCACAACAAAGCTGGCATTAAAATTTATCTCCATTAATTCCCTATCTAAAGGGCATAAACTCCCTGGGAAAAGGTAAAAGAGATTTTTCAAACGTCAAAATATATCATTGTTAAAAAAAGTTTTAAGTATAATCTATAACAAATGATGTATTTATCCAGGGATGGGGATATGTTATACTGGAAAATTCTTTTATCAGCCTGCTAGTGACTAACTTCCATCCTTCATTATGAATTAGCTCAAAGACATGCCTCTACATCCTAAAATGCATTAGCCATAAAAGTGGGAGGGGAGTGGGTTGAACGTCTGACACAATCTCTCCCAAACCCAAGACTGTGCAGGTGAAAGGATGTGGGCTCTATGTGCCTGTAGAGAAAAAGAAAACCAGCACATTTACAAGGCTTATGTAACAGCTTCTCAGAGGTTAAAAAACTGCTCCCAATGGCATTTTCTGAACTCATATAGTCAGCTCAGCTACAGTGGCTGTGGTTTTCATTTATGAGGGTCCTCAGAAAAGACTCGGTTATTATTCTTTGTACTTCAGAGCTAAATTATCTTGCAGCACACACAAGTCAGCAAAACTGTTTTCTAAAAAATTGCGAACAATCGCTTCCCACAGTAATTGTTCCATGAATTCTCCTGTCTGCATAGACAATGGGTTCCAGTTTCAACCCTTATGCATAAATATGGCAGTTACTGTTACAATAGACCAGCTCCCTGGCTGGAAGTCAGGAAGGCATTCAGATTGAGGGTATTGTGCTGCCCAGATTTAGAACAGAAAAGTGATAGCTTGAAATTATAGCAGAATTAGAGTGCAAAGAATCTGGACAGGCACAGGCCTGTGAATAAAGGACATATCAGGGGCCTCTCTCTTTTCAGTTATTTCTTAGAGAAAGCAAGGATGTGGAGAGGGCAGGAAGTAGAGGGAGAGTGGGATTAAACAAAGAAAGGAATAGATTCCAGATTTTTTTTTTTTTTTGGCTTGTATGGTCTTAATTTATAGAAGAACACAATTTCTACTCTGAGATGACCAAAATTATTTACCTGCATGTACATAACCACTTGCTTACCTAGCAAGATTCTCTTTTTCTGCGAAGCCAGGGTTAGACTTTCTTTTAAGCCAGTAATTACAGCAACAACTCGGTGCCCCATTGCATATGTATTGTCTGATGCTCTATTCACCCGGATCCTTTCCTCTTTCTCTGTCCAAAATCACTAACCACCGTTTTCTGTCTCTTGGAAGCTCAAGTTTCCTCATTATCAAAAACATAAAATACTGCAAACGGCCCCGCCCACCCGGCAAACGGGGGTGGGGGGGGG
>NW_026000242.1:14630444-14689702 GCF_001458135.2 Marmota marmota marmota
TGTGGGGTCGGGCTCCAAATTCCTTAATAGGACGCCCATAGCACAAAAGTTAATAACTAGAATCAACAAATGGGACTTACTCAAACTAAAAAGTTTTTTCTCAGCAAGAGAAACAATAAGAGAGGTAAATAGGGAACCTACATCCTGGGAACAAATCTTTACTCCTCACACTTCAGATAGAGCCCTAATATCCAGAATATACAAAGAACTCAAAAAATTAAACAACAAGATAACAAACAACCCTATCAACAAATGGGCGAAGGACCTGAACAGACACTTCTCAGAGGAGGACATACAATCTATCAATAAGTACATGAAAAAATGCTCACCATCTCTAGCAGTCAGAGAAATGCAAATCAAAACCACCCTAAGATACCATCTCACTCCAGTAAGATTGGCAGCCATTATGAAGTCAAGCAACAATAAGTGCTGGCGAGGATGTGGGGAAAAGGGTACACTTGTACATTGCTGGTGGAACTGCAAACTGGTGCGGCCAATATGGAAAGCAGTATGGAGATTCCTAGGAAAGCTGGGAATGGAACCACCATTTGACCCAGCTATCGCCCTTCTCGGTCTATTCCCTGAGGACCTTAAAAGAGCATACTATAGGGATACTGCCACATCAATGATCATGGCAGCACAATTCACAATAGCTAGACTTTGGAATCAACCCAGATGCCCTTCAATAGATGAATGGATTAAAAAACTGTGGCATTTATACACAATGGAGTATTACACAGCACTAAAAAATGACAAAATCATGGATTTTGCAGGGAAATGGGTGGCATTAGAGCAGATTATGCTAAGTGAAGCTGCCAATCCTTAAAAAACAAATGCCAAATGTCTTCTTTGATATAAAGAGAGCAACTAAGATCAGAACAGGGAAGAAGAGCATGAGGAAAAGATTAACATTAAACAGAGACGAGTGGGGGGAGAGAAAGGGAGAGAGAAGGGAAACTATGGAAATGGAAGGAGACCCTCATTGTTACACAAAATTACATATAAGAGTTTGTGAGGGGAAAGGGGAAAAAAAAAACAAGGGAGAGAATTAAACAACAGCAGATGGGGTAGAGAGGGAAGATGAGAGGGAAGGGGAGGGGGGATAGTAGGGGATAGGAAAGGTAGCAGAATACAACAGTCACTAATATGGTATTATGTAAAAATGTGGATGTGTAACCAATGTGATTCTGCAACTTGTATTTGGGGTAAAAAATGGGAGTTCATAACCCACTTGAATCAAATGTATGGAAGATGATATGTCATGAGCTGTGTAATGTTTTGAACAACCAATAAAAAAAAAACATAAAATAGCACACTTAGATATGTATACAACCCATGAAGGCATAAGCTGCTTCCAACATATCTATCAGGATATCTGTCTCTGCTCACCCACTGATACCCTACATATAATAAGTGCCCAACAAAAATGTGTTGAAAGAATGAGTGAACCACATCCCTCTTTCTGTCTGCCCTGTGTAACAGAATAGGCACTGCCCTTCTGGACTCCTCTTTGTCAGTTTTTATACTTTTCTCCAACTCATTTAGGTAATTTTTGATCTCACACTTATTTCTGAATATAGCAAACACACTATCTAAGTGTCACCTATATATTCTAAATGAACTTCAATCCCAGTCCACATACTATATATCTCAGGAAGCCTCTGCTTCCCAACTAGTTCAAAGTGACCTCTCTCCTCAGTTGACTATGCATATCACTCATTTGTTACTTATTTGGCCTAATTTTATTGGGAAGATTTTCAGACATGTTTGCCAATTATTGTATAAATACCTTTTATAAAAGGTATTTAAAAGATTGCATTTCTTATTTACCTTACATATTAATCTAAGTAGTAGCAGGAAATCAGTAATTATTTGATGACATGAATCAATGAGAATGTGTACTATTTTAGCATTCTTCTAAGAGGATTTTGAGTTCTAAGTAATAGTACTTGATAGAGCCAAAGCAGGGGGGAAAAAAGTCTCCCTGTTTGTCCTAATAGTTGTGTGGTCTCATTAAAATGGTGTTTATGAAAAATAGCACTAGTTGCTACATAACATAAACACAGGGCCTAAAAGAACTCAGGTTTCAGGCAAGAAAATGTAACAAATATCAGAAACATATCCTCAAAATGAGTTTGTGTTTCTATCTAACAAATGGATCTATCAGGTATCATGCACAGATTGCATATAGAGGAAGAAATTTATTGTTATTATTAATGCTTTACTCTTTGGTTATGTAGATTTTGCCAGGAGGATGAATTTAAGTCTCTTCCATTCATAGCTCCTAAAAGGCAGCAACATCATCATCATCATCATCATCAACATCTAGCTCTTTACTGTTCCTGGTTTGAGGCTGGGAGATGCAGAAAGAAAACAAGAAACCCTGACTCCTGACCCCTGAGAGGCCACAAAGACAGGCACACCCATGAGGGCAGTGCTTACAGGGAAGCACAAATGGCCAAATCTAAACCAAAACCTGTCTAGGGACTGCAACACAGAGACAGTCATGGGCTGACAAACAACACTGATAGATAATATGGGTTCTAATTCCAACTGTGCCCAGAGTAACCAGAAGCCCTGGCCTCAGATTCCAACCTTACAGAATGTGAGAATTTAAATTACATAATCTGTACAGTGCCTCTAAATTCTAAAGTTTAAACAGAAGTTAGTTTTTTTTGCCAAGTGCCACACTAGGGCTACCCTTCCCAGAAGAATGTAATGATGAGAATCCAGTAAGGGGGCATAGACAGGCTTGGGCTCAAATTCTGGCTCTTTCACTCACTAACTTGGGCAAACCATTAAACTCAGTCAGCCATCAGTCTTCTAAAGTGAAAAACAAATCCAGTGATTTTTTTTAATAGGGATGCTGTGAGGATGAAAAGAAAATAATGCTCCTTTGCACATACTTGTCACTCAAGAAACAGAAGCATTACTATGATTATGTGCTCTACTTATATTCCATACACAATGCAGACTATCAGAATCCTTTACCATGATTGCATAAAAGTTTGTTAGCCACAGTGAATCTCAATATTGAGTACATCCGCAAGACTGGCATCTTAATTAGGATAAAATATACTCAATGTTTGTATAAATATGTCAAAACAGACTGTACTATAATGTATAACTAAAAAGAACAAATAAAAATTTTTAAAAAGAGTGAGTATTGTACTGCATATGGTTGAGAAAATATTAAAATTCAAAATCCAAAGTATAGTTTCTGCTGAATGCATAGCACTTTTGCATCAACATAAAGTCAAAAAATTATGTTAGTTGAACTACTGTAAATCAAGAACATCTGTATTGAGAGCCATGCTCTGACTTCAGAAACATTAAAATGTGTCAAACATTAAGAAAACAAAAGTCTGTTGGTCTCAGAGGAGAAGTGATCTAGATGCCTGGATGTCAAACTCTCCATTTATAAGACCAAGAATCTACCTTATAGCAAGCTCAGGGAAGGACACAAGTGCTAGGACAATTTGTCATTGAATTGAGCCTTTCCCACATTTCTTTTGAGATATTCAATGTCAGTATCAAAACATGATTTGCCTTATATTAGTTTTTCATGTGACATAAATCAAGGAACACTAGAAAGTGCCCACTTCCTAGAATAGCTCTTCAACAATCCCCATAGGATTTAAAATTTCACTACTAGAGATTTGCATCTTAGAAAAGCTCAAATAATTCTTTTCCAGACCTCTTCTAAAATAAAAATTCTTTAGAGAGTGACAATAAGTAAGCTATTTGCAAATAAGCAGTCTGGTGGCATTATAGGAATGAGCAGGTTTTCAGAAAGAAAAAACAACACAACTCTAAGGATAAATCTCTTCTAACTTCATAGTCCTGACAGTCACTGTCTCTGGATGGAGGTGTTGTATAGGAAGCACACCCCTTTGGAGAAAACTGTGGGAGGTGATTTGTGCCACAAGACCCTTCATACACAATTCTCTGCTCTCCACCTGACTGGTTTCCAATGTCTAGGCTACATATCTGCAGGTGCTGCATCCCTAACTATTTTAGAAGTACCATCTGGACTTCTGCTTCATAGAATTCATGTAGCTTTCCATATACCTGGTCTGAGCTCTGTGCCATTAACTGACACAGCAGATCCAGCATCACCTGCCAGACTTCTCCAAAGAAAGTGAGAAAGGGGAGGAAGATGGCGGCAACAGGAGGCCGATGGGCCAGCAGAGAGAGCCAAATACTCATCAGAGGATTCTGAATGCCACAGCTGATTAGAAAAGGCTAAAAGTTCCTCCACTGAAAGTGCACAGTTTATAACTCTAATAATTTATACATGGGCTCACTTTCCCTGAATAATTACAGATTATTATCCAGCTAATTACAGTACATGGTATTAAAAGATCTGAAATTTATTACCCCAATCTAGAAAATTACTGTGGCACGTGTTTTGAAAAGAAAAATCTTGGAAAAGAAGTTTAAGTCTTACCAGCATAATACACTGCAATGGTTTCATGCTCTCTTCCCAGTATGAGACAGGTTGGTATTATCATATACCCTATAAGTGTCCTGAAGTGGGAATTTTAGCATCTCACCCCCAAATGACTTTTCTCTCTAAGTAGGATTGCCAGATTTAGCAAACAAAAACACAGGGTGCCCAATTAAATTAGAATTTTAGATACATAATAAATAATTTCAATTTAAGTATGCCCCAAATATTGCTTGGGACATATTTAATACTACAAATCATTCATTACATATCTGAAATTCAGATTTAACTCAGCATCCTATATTTTATCTGACAAGAGAGATCTGAAACAGCAAGTACTGTTGAGGAGAGACACTAAAAGTAGAGGTTCAATGAACAGTATCCTGATGTCAAAAACTGGGGGATCAAACTTCATACAAAAATATGGATGTCTGATAAGACTGTTCAAAATTCGGAAGAAGAATGTTCATGAGAATTCTCAAATGTGAACCTTCACCCACAAGTAAAAACAACAAAATGATGATCTCTTCCATTCCTATGTGGCTCTGACCCACATGCCGGGTCCTTGGTGGTCTCCCCCAAGAATCTTTCAATCAGCACTCAACAAAGAGAGTATACTAAAGACATATGGATAGCACTCTCAACAGGGGAGCCCACATCCACCTCCCACACTCACCCTGCCTGGCCTGCTCATACTTCTCAGGATGACATCCCTGTTCACTTACATCAATTACCATTTCCAACCCCCTCCCCCCTTTATCTTGATGGGAACAGAAATTCACATGCTGATGTTAATAGAAATAACCAGGGGTTAAGGGACAGAGCAGGGTAGAAAAATTGTTTCTAATTAATAAAGATTAAAGTATTAGCACCTCATTGTTTACTTCAAAAAGGCCTTAAAATATACTGAGAATAAGACATGGACACTGACTAATACAGTTAAAAAATATATAGACTAAACACAAAACTGTGTGTTACTGATCACAAGTAAAATTTCAAAGAACAACATCAGGGTGAGTTGTCCATGATTAAGGTGGTTTGAAGATTCTTTCATTATCCAGAGCTCAACTAGGCACTGAGCTGAGCACCAGGTTACAACAGTGAGCAAGACAGGCAAGACCCCACTCTTGAGAGGCACATATCCAAGGAGTAGGTGGAGGTGGGAATGACTTAAGACATAGAAAATAAACAATAAAGGGACCGATAATGCAGCTGGTTTTGTTTATTTTTGTTTTGTTTTGTTTTTTCAGGAAGTATCAAGGGCCACTGAAGGCAATAAAAGAAAATGCTGTGCTGGGAAATGGAAGAACTTGGGATCTAGAGAAGACTGACTCAGAATATCCAATGGTTTCCCAAAGATCTCTCTTAAGTTAAATGCTCAAAGTAGGGGTATCCTATATCTTCTTTATAATCTCTACCAGAGTTTTGCAGAATTAATTCAGTTTAGAGATAAATTCACTTGATGGTCTGCCGCAGTCCGGCTGCAGCAAAATAACCGGGGGGGTGACGAACAACTTGTGTACATTGATACAGCAGGAGTGGGAGCCATTTATTGTAGGACAGGAGGGGTATTTATACATTCCACACAGCTTATCTAATTAACATAAGCTAGATACAGCAGTCAACCAATAAGGAATCTCTACACTTAATGACTCGCTGGCATTACTTCACAAACCACTCCCTCTGGCAAAATGCCAGGTGCCATCCAGACTTGTTTACAGACTCTAACATTTGCCAGGCGCCATCCTGACTTGTTTACAGACCTTAACAATGGTCCTGTCCCTTTTCTATCCGGAATGTCACCAAAGACATGGAACATGGTCTTGTTCCATGAATGATCTCTCTCTCTCTCTCTCTCTCTCTCTCTCTCTCTCTCTGTGTGTGTGTGTGTGTGTGTGTGTTGAGAGAGAGAAATATATATACACACACACACGCACGCACACAAAGTATCAGAATTCACTAAAGGTTTTTGGGAGGGAAATAAAGGAAGTTTATTTCACCACAACACTAAAACTTAGAATTGAAATCAGACATCCCTGGCCATTCTAAGCATCCTTAGCTCTTCCCTTCTTGGCTTGCCTAGTCTATTAATATTCTCTTCTCATCTAATGATAAGCAATTTATGCCATTTATTGTTTTGCCCCCTACTAAACCATCATTTCAGTGTCTCACTTTTCTTTCAAGCCCCTTATCAAGGTATTTCCCTAAACAGACAATTTCCTCCTACAGAGGAATTATGAAGCCTGCTGTTAAGATAATAATTTATTTCAACTAGCTACACATGCTAGTCAGAAATCTGTACTTTTCTCTGTTGTTCTATGTGTATGAATTGTTCAACTCCCTCGACTGTGGTAACTAGAAGTTTGAATGCAGTCAGTTTCCCAGATCCATTTTGCATCCCACAGACTATGTGCCTGGTGCACAATAGGCTCTCAGTAAATGTTTGATGAATTTAATTTATTGCAACACAACCTGTGCAAGCACCATGGTGAGTGCGGAACAGACACATGACAGTGGGCCAAGACTCAGAAAGGCAGATAGTTTATTAGCCATAATTTACCACCAGCTGTAATTAGATGTAGATTATTTTTCACGCTGTTCCTCGATCTTATCATTAAAATGCACTACGTATAAGGTGCCTTTTGAAGCAAGGCAAGGTAGGATATGTCACTACCCTCTGAGATTTCACATTTAAGGATAAGTCACACAGATCAACTCAAAGAAAATAGATAACATGGGGATCAAGCCAGTGTTGGCTGGGTTAATCCATTACCATGCCTTATCAATGTTTAAAAATTATCGCCACAAAGATGCCCAACATCCTCTTTGTCCTAGAATAGAATTTTCTGATTTTCTTTATGATTCTTACTTGCCTTCGTAGGATTAAGTCTGCCTTGAAAATAATTTTTAAAAATCTGTTCCCCATCTAGGAAATTGTTTTCTAGTATATATTTGACCACTTGACCTGAGATACTCCTCCTAGAAAGTTTTAATTTTTTCTTTTTAACCAGGGGATTGAACTCAGGGGTTCTTAATCACTGAGCCACATCCCCGAATCTTTTTATTTTTTAAATAAAAAATGAAAAGACAAGGTCTCATTAAATTGCTTAGGGCTTCTCTAAATTGCTGAGACTGGCATTGAACTTGTGATCCTCCTGCCTCAGACTCCCTAGCCACTGGGATTTCAGGTGTGCACCACTGTACTCGGCCCTACTAGAAACTTTAACTTCCATCAGGCCCTATATAGTCCAAGCTCTGAGCTATTAATTATCATGAATCCACTTCAGTTTGTATCAACTGCCTCCCACCCCCACGGAGTCAATCTCTCCCCTCCCTGTGCTCATTAAATCTTTATATATACTTCCATCACAGCATTATGACCTTGTCCTGTAACTCCTCATTATTAGCATCAACCATTGAACTGTGGGCTTTCTGAGGATAGCTACAATATCACCAATTTTTAGCTGTAGTGCCTACCATAGTGCTTGGAAAAAGTATTTTAGTTGCCTAACAGTAACAATGTTTACTGATCAAATCACTCTCTTTCCATTCTAGGGCAAGTGATGCTTGGAAGAGATGAAAAAATCATGGGATTGATTATAAAAGAAATTAAACAAAACTTTTAAATCTCTACATAATGTCTATTGCATAAAAGTCAATGTAAGTATTCTGTAAATCTGCCCTAATCTAACATCCAAATTAAAATCCATAGTACTCCACTTAGCATATGAATTGTCCAGTTTATTGGAGCAAAGCTATTCTTCTATAATTTTCAGAATTTATAATGGTAAATTGAGTGGTTCAATGCTAAATATTCATTTAGTTTGTTATTGGTCCTTCTGAATCGCAAGGTCTCTCTCATGAATGAGAGGAGCCATAGACACAATAAGCAAGAAAGTTAACAGGGATCTATTTTTTGATGTACCTGTGTATCCTCTATGGAAATATGGTTAAGTTCAGGCAAAGCTGAAAGTCAAAAGAGGTACTCCTAATGAAAGACCCCCATCCTTTTCTAGAATCCAAAACATTTTAGAAGAAAAGAAAGACTCAGACCAGAGCTGTCAAGCAGGCAGAGGGATGTGGGACCTTCTGCATTGTGTAAGCACACCAGACCATCTCAAGCCCATTCTTAGTGGATGAGAGAAATTTTTAAGGGTCTGGGAACAAACTACCCCCAAGGGTAGATATTAATTTATCAGTTGCACTTGAAGAGAGATAGCAGATGAATTTCTTTGAAGGGATACCCATGTTCAACGAAGAAAAAAATTACTGAAGATGAGTAAAAAGTCTTTAGATTATCAAAGGATCTATAAAAATTCAGTCTAATTCCAATATGATTACATTCCTGCCTCTTTGCACATTCACATCCACTAGTCTGGTTTAACTTTTACCTTTTCCATCTGAATCCCTTTAAAGTTCAACTGCTATGATACAAAGATCATTAGTTTTAGATTCAGACAAGTGTGGGTTGTTATCTCAGCAGTTCCATTTCACTTTAAATTGAAGCTTTCTGAATCTGTGCCGACCCTGGTACAATACCCATGTTCCTGTTATCTAATGTAGTGGGTGAACTTGATATTCTTAGATGTCTACCACCTGCAAGTAAGACTGGAGAGCTTGTGTCTTTGGGCAACCTATCTTTTCAAATGTCAGTTTCCTCACCTGCTAAATGGGAATAGTTATATCTACCAAAGTTTTTCCTTATGTTTAAGTGGGATGGCTTATGGAAAATACTCAGCACACAGTAATCGTTCAATATGAACTTACTGAATTGATCAAAATGATTGATTTATTGCTTTCTTCATTAGAAAACCTTGTTGGAAGTCATTGTATAATATTTCATCTTTAGACAGGATCACTGACACAAACGAACTGGCCTGTACTCAAGGATTTATCAATTTTTACATAGAAGACAGAGAAAGCATTTAGATTGCTGACATTGGTGGGCAGCTCTTTTCCTAAGTGGCTACCCAATGGCTGGAAGAGCCTACCCTCTGCCTTGACAGAAGAGAGAGGCCCCAGTATGAAATAGATGCATTGCTGATGCATCTATTTGAAGTTGACACACACTTCAGCCATTTGCAAATGTTTCCTCCAGGTCACCTACCTGCTGGTATCCACATCAGCCTTTCCCCCTACAATAGCAAAGAGCAATTTTCTAAGTACAAAAAGGTAGAGTTGCACCCAAAGGAACAAAAGAAGCTTAATTACAGGAGCTATACTAGTTTACCTCTGCTTTGAAAATTTCAGATTTATAGAAGAGTTGCAAAAGTAGTAGAGGATTCCAATATACCTGCATCCAGCCTCCTCTAACATTAGCATGTTATAATATCATAGTACAATGATCAAGACTAAGAAATTAACATCAGCAAAATACTATTAATGAAACCACAGACTTTATGTAGATTTCAACAACTTTTTACTAATGTCCTTTTCCTATTCCAGAATTCATCCCAAGATTCCATTTCACATTTAGTTGGCATGTTTCCTTAACCTTCAAGAGAACTACTAGTGATCAGGTATATTTTAGACTGTCTCCCAATTTGGGTTTGTCTGATGGGTTCATTGATTAAGTTCATCCATGTTTGAGAAGAACACATCAGGGATAAGAATCCTGTGACAGGCATGGTGCCAGTGTGAGTTGTTACTAGTTATACATACTTTGTTAGGATGAAGTGTGCCCAGATGTTCTACTTTTGTAGAGAATGTGCTTGTAATTAATAAATATTTCCATTTTTCCCTGAATAAATATTGTACAAACATCTTGTTTTCCATCATTAGATCTTATTACAATAATTATTACTGGAGGGGGTTCTAATGGAATTTTATATGACCCTCCTTTTTTCTACATATATTAATTCTATTGTGAGGAATAACTGTCCCTGTATTTTTTTTAAATGCATCATTAATTTGCACTCATATTTATTTTCTTCATTGAGGTATAGTCTAATGCTATTATTACTTTTGTGTTAGTCCGTTGTTCCTGTTTGGGCCATGGCAAATTCTTTCAGTTAGCTCTTTGCCCTTTTAACATATCTTTGTTTTGTTTTATATAATCATTTACTTTCTGGTACCACAAGGTACTCCAGGCTTAGCCATTTTCCCAAGGATAGGGAATCCAATTTATGCCTAATTTACTTAATTTAGTGGACACAATTAATTTTCTTAGATTAATGAGCCTCCATGAGTAAGAATTACTGCATTAAAGAAACTACTTGCCCTTGGCAAATCTAGTTGTGCTTTCCTGCTTAATCACATAGCACTTGATGTCTCTATCTACTAGAACATAACCCAGTTTATCAGGACTGTGCATTTACATTTCTCCGTCCATCAAGATGCCTCCAGGACCAGGACTTGCACTTATTCTTTATTCACCAGCTGTTTCTTGAGCATTTGTCATCCAACAGAGGTATAATGGTGAACAAGACAGTCCCACCTCAGTCCTCAACTTCCTGATCCAATACCTGAAACAAAATAAGTATGTAGCAGACTCGGAGTAAACCTGACAACAGACATGAGGACAGCAGATTATCTCCTACAATCACTTTGCACATGTTTCACAAAAAGGGAATCAGTCCAGTGTCCAGTGACTCAGGTCCTGATTAACCATATTCAGAAAATAATGTATTATAGTCCAAGAAAAACTACTACCTCCATCCCCTTCTTTTCTATTATAATCTCTCAAGAATTTATTATCCTTTGAGAGAATTGTTTGCTGAGCAAATAAGTGCTAAATATATGGAGACTATAATTCAGGTGATGACTCCATAGGGACAGCATTATTTTATGAGGCCTATTTAATGTTTCCCTGGGATACCCTGACTTTCATTATTCAAGGAAACTGGAAAATGTCTTGGGGAAGAGCAATAATAGGCTCTATCTGTTCATGTTTCTGTATAATCACTAGGCTAGATCCACACAAAGCTTAGTGTTTGTGTATTTCAAACAGAACGGATTAAAAATTAAGTATGTAACAGAGAAGATTAACTTCCCTGCAAGAGTACAATAAAAATTCTCCACAACTGAAGAAAAATCTGCTGCAAAAGTAGCCCAAGAAACAAGTAATCAAACGACCTCCTGAATTCCTTCTGTCAAACCAAGTTATAGAGAATCACACCAAGACCCAGAGCAAGATAGTTCTTGTAGAAAATAATGTGTAAATATTAAATGAAAGAGACTTTCAAATTCCTACCATTCTGGTCTTTATCATAAGAAAAAAAAAATTAAACCTGACTAACTTTATAAGTACTTCCATGTTTCCTATATTTTAATGTCAGTTTTAAATTACATATAGAGTACCTAAGATTCATAGCATAGAATAATATGCCAATTTATGAAATAAAATCCTAGTTATGCTTCAGTTCCTAAAGGTAACTAATATTTACAAGGATGATTATAAACTATCTTTGTGAAGATACTTTACTCTAAGGAAATTATGTGACTTTGTGAAGTTTCTCTATCAGTGATACAGACTTACTTCACGTGAGACCCCCCTTCAACAAATAAGCTTTTATCCAACATAACCTAGAAGGTGTTTTGAAAAGTGTGTAACTAAGATCAAACTTAGCAAAAACCTACTTATATGCCTGCTGAAAATGCATAATTATCAACCCCAACCCATATCCAAAATAATCTGCAATGCTAATTTATATACCAAAATTTCAGAATCACTGAAATACAACCAAACTCCAACAACTTGTGTCTTTACCTAAAAAGTGTGAGTACAAACACACACACACGTGCACACACACATACACACCCCCAAATGGGTCAACAGATGCTTCAAAATCAGATAAATCATTGTTCATTTAAAACTATACCAACAGTTGCTTTGGACATGATGGAATACTGTTATTAGACTTACTCTCCTGTTATAAACAACTGTGAAGCTGGAGGAAATATATGAAATGCCTGTTCTCACACATGAGGCAATGAGAATCTCAGGATCACATCCTTGAAAGAAGACTTGATTGAACCCATATTTAATTCACCTTGGATTTCTGGCTGGAAGCACTTTTTAGAACAACAACAACAAATTGTGAAATAGAGACAAAGTCAAGAGCAGTTGTCTAACTGAATCAAGGAAGCAGACACCAGAAGTCATTCCTGTGGAATTGACTATATTTAGTGATACAAGATATTGGAATCTGAAAGGCTTTGTAAAGCAGAGCCCTCATTGCACTGTGTGAACATTTCCCTCAAGTTCTTGGTTAAAGGTGGGGTTGTACTAGTGCAGAATGAAATTCTACAATGCCAAGCAGACAAGAAGACTGGATGGATAAATCAAAGGTCAAAAAGTGCTTGGGAGGCTGGGGTTGTGGCTCAGTGGTAGAGCACTTGCCTAGTATGTACAAGGCACTGAGTTCGATTCTCAGCACCACATAAAAATAAATAGATGAAGTAAAGGTGTTGTGTCCAACTACAACTAAAATAGATAGATAGATAGATAGATAGATAGATAGATTTTTTTTAAACGTGCTTGGAGCCAGGCACAGTGGTGCACACCTGTAATCCCAGCGGCTCCAGAGGCTGAGGCAGGAGGATCACGAGTTCAAAGCCAGCCTCAGCAAAAAGCAAGGCACTAAGTAACTCAGAACCTGTTTCTAAAGAAAATACAAAATTGGGCTGGAGATGTGGCTCAGTGATTGAGTGCCCTTGAGTTCAATCCCCAGTACATGTCCCCTACCCGCACCCCCCCCAAAAAAAAACTGCTTGGATACATTAGTTGATCCAGAATAGAGTCTTCTCTGAGTACTTGGAACATTTATTTGGGAGGCCATAAAGGCCATCCTTTAAGAGTAAAGATCATACCCTAGAATAAAGGTTCTTGCCCCAGGACTAAGGTCAAAACAAAAATAAAACTACCCTATAAAGCCTAAAATTAAGCATAACAGAATCTAGAAGTTCTTTCAATAATTTAACTGCCTATCCAAACAAAATTAAAAATTCTAAAACAGCACAACATAATTCAGACTCATTTCAATATATTACCCACAAGGCACAGCATATAATAAACAATACTAGACATGTAAAGTGACCCACTACAAAGAGAAATAGAAGCCACAAGGAAGAGAACCAAAGATGACAAAGATACTAGAATTAACAGATAGCTCTTAGAAATATGTGCAACGATATAAAGAAAAAGAAATCTTTATTGAGGCTAACAGAAAATCTAAACAGAAGCTATTTTAAAAGAACCAAACAGAAACTTCCTAATTGAAAATCATAAAATTTGAAATGAAAAACTCACCAAATCACTTAAAAAGTGGACTACATAGAATAAAGGGTAGATGAACTTGAAAGCAAAACAATAGAAATTACACACATGGACAGAGAGGAAGCAAAAATTATTTTTAAATTAACAGAGACTCAGTTACATTTGGAAAGGTATCAAGTGCGCTAACATACATATAATTGGAAACTGAAAGAGAGAAGCAAGAGATTAGAGCGTAAAAGTGATTTGAAAAAAATTATGGTTAGAAATGCCACAAATTTGATAAAAATAAATCATCCTACAGATATGAAAAACTGACAAGCAAGAAAAATATGAAGAAAAACTACATCCAGTTATATAATAGCCAAGTTATTAAACTTAAAAATTAAAGAGAAAATGCTCAAAATGGTCAGAGAATAATGATAATAATAGCAGTTATCTTTCATCAAAAACAAAGAAGGGTAAAATAAAACAAAATGATTTCTTTAAAGTTCTAGAAAATGTAACTTAATTAGTAGGTGGAAAGTCCTAGGTTTGATCCCCAGCACACACACATAGACACACACACACACATACACACACACACAAAGAAATTTCCTGTCTGGGAAAAACAAAAAAGGCCATTCATTTACATGTTATCTATAGCTGCTTTTAATACTGCAACAGCAGAGCTGAGGGCTTGTGGCAGACACTTTAGACACATCCCTAGAAAAGCACAATCTACCCAAAGTAACACACACACACACACACACACTTTATAAAAAGGTGAGTATCTGTTAGATATAGACTTTGTAATTTCAAACTTGCCCAAAAAAAGAAAACTCCAGGCCCAAGGGACTCTATATACTAAGTTTAATTCCAGAAATATTGAAGATCTAAACATGAAGGGTACTATAATAAAAGATAACATCAGAGGATGGTTTGAGGTTGAAAAAGAGTTTTTAACTAGGACATAAAAAGTGCCGACCATAAGGGATAACACTGATGAACTGGACCTTGTTCAAATTAAAAAAATCTGTTCATCAGAAGATTCCACTGAGAGTGAAAAGGCAAGCCACAGTTGGAAGAGAGATTTGCAGCACATATCACTGGCAAAATGTTCACATCCCCCCTCAAAAAAAAAAAAACCCACCTACAATAAGGAAAAAAAGGCAATACAACTTTTTTAAAAAATGAGCAAAAGAATTGAACAGTCACTTAACGCAAGTGGAAAATCCAAGAAGCATCTGAAAATTGTTCACCATCATTATTTATCAGGGAATGCAAATTAAAGCCATGGTGATAAACATCTGTTGTTTGCAATTTAGCATCTATTCCTGTGCTTCTGGGAGCATCAAATTTCTTGTAAAAAATTCCTTTATAAAATCACCTCTTTGCCATCCTCAGCTGTGCAGCTTGGGTGGAATTCAACTCAACCTCAACTCTAGGAGTGGAACCTGATTGACCCAAGTTGATTAACATGGCTCATTTCCCAGGGCCACCATTTAAATATGAACATAAAACTCAATCAGAGCCAGTGAAATATTAAAAGATGTTGCTTCAGCTTCAAGTAAGGAAATCCTCTTCTCCTTTCAACTAAACATACCAGAAGGGACTTTTTCCTTGCTTCCCTGTATGACTGAAAGTCACAGTCTATGATCTAAAACTACTTAGTCAAAAGGAGGTGAGCCTTTAGCCTCAAGAGGCATAGAAGTAGGATAGGAGAGACATAAAGAGATATTTTCCTTGGTGCCACTCTTGAGAAGATGGATCATCTTTTGCTGAAGCTACTACTACCCTTGATGTGTTCAGATATGTCAGCCAATAAGTTTCCTTTATTGCTAAGTAAGCCACTTTGAGTTGGATTTTCCATGGCTATAATGTGTAGTCCTAACTAATGATGTATTTACCATATTTTAGTGCTTTGTAATGTACCAGGGAACACACTAGGTGCTCCACATTGTTTAAACTTGAACATACTAAGATAGGTATTATGACCTCCCTTTAAAAGACAACTAAGATACAGGGATGCCAAGTGGTCCAAAATTGACATTCAAAACATAGGTGGCTCCTCCCGCATTCCTTTGACTCAGGAAGGTCTGTTGAGCAATGAGTAGAAACTATATCAGTGTTTTAAATTCCTAAATATGGGGATCATTTTTTCTAACACAATGATTCAGAATATCCCGGTAGCATTTTGTTATTATATCAAAATAAACAGCAAAGAAAAAATACTTAGCAAATATTCTAAAGGCATCCGTCTTTATCCTTCTGTTTAAACTCTATAAGATGAAGTTAAAGCAGCCCAGAGGAAGAAGTAAACTAGAGCTATTCTACTTTTGTGGCTCAAGAAGAAGCATAACCCACCCACACAAAACACTTAATGTAAGGGCACAGAGAGTGAAAACTTAAGCCATGGGCTTCCACTTGCTGCCTAGCTCAGGTCAGGGAGGACAAACAGCAGGACCTAGCACTATCCCATGTCACTTGTGTATTTTTATCTGCTATAAGTCTTTCACAAGCTTCCTCTTAGCACTGCCCCTTTAATAGCCCTGAGTTACCTCCCCATATGCAGATGCTGTGGCCTGGGACAAATTGTTCCAAAGTTCCTGGTATTATGAGGAACATCAAACTTTTTAATTTACACATTAATAAAAGAAAAGTCAGAGTATTTTCCCCTGAATAATGGGAACTGAACCCAGGGGTTTTTTAACCCTGAACTACATCCCTAGAACTTTTCATTTTTTATTTTGAGACAGAGTCTCACCAAGTTGCCAAGGCTGGCTACAAACTTGAAATCCTCCTGCTTCTGCTTCCTGGATCACTGGAATTCCCATAGAAAAGTCACCTTTTTCTTAAAGATCCTAACAATGACAAAGGAGACAAGATGGGATTGTTTAATTAAAATAGAAAGTTAAGCAATATGGGGTCTCGGTGATGTCAGTTTTCCCAAGTAGCAGATTGGCCTTGCAATTTTAAAAAATTATTGTTTTTATTTTCAGATTATAAAACAATACCATTTGTAGTAGAAACATTTGAAAGTATAAATAACAAAATGCATAATATTATTATTCAGAGATAAGTACTGTGATCTCCAGATATTTTCATATATGTATGATTTTCCTTGTGGTTTTTTTTTTCCACACACAAAAAGATCCTATGGGAATAATAAAAATTTTTCAGCTCTTTGCATTACTTATTCTACTTCATATCCATTACATATTCATTAGGGTAATCAATTTAACCATTCTCCTTCTGTTGGATATTCAGATCATTTCCAAATTTTAAACCTGGTGTGTAAATAAATGCCTAGAAGTGAAACTTCTAAGTCAAAAACTAAACATTTTAAGGCTTTTTTTGTTAAATTCACTCCTGGAAAAAAGAAACTGTACAAATCCACATTTACAGACTCAATCTTGAAGTCTTACCTAGTAGTTCACATAGGCCACTTACTTCACTAAATACCCTCTTCTTCGGGGATCCTCCATGGTTTGCCTTAACTCTTAATATAAGCAGCGGGGGCAGTTGCAGGTGTTTATCAACCTTTTCTTTACTCTGTTGATGAACTTGACTATAAGGAACCCCATGCCAGGAACTCTCTCTGTATGCTATGCTGTGTTCCTTCTCCAGAAAGAGGCAGCTCACATTATATAATATGTCTGAAACACAGTAGATTCTCAATAAATACTGTAAAGTGAATGAAAAACAGCTGGGATTTAACCCACACCTGTTCTACTCCAAGGTCATTATTGTAGATATTCATGGGATAACTGTTTGACTCAAACTGAGACCTCTTTCTGGAAATGGCCTATGATGCATAGGGAAGAGAGGTGAGACTCACATTTAACTGGGCCAACCAAATTCTATCCTGGGAACCTGAAATGTGAATGGTCCTCAGAGCTGGCTTACATTAATTTCAGGACTCTATCAAGCTACACAGTCCCCAAACATGTCCTATTTCATCAACTTTTAACCAGTGCCTATTTTCATTCCTTTGCCACCAGCACACTTGAAATTTTACCCAGAACCTGGATCTTTATCTTCATCAGTGTAACTGCAGATGATGGCAAGACATTAGAAAAATAAAATTAACTCCTCCTCACAAAATAGGAGCCCCTGTGTGCAGACGTACCTTGGAAATAGGGACCAGTTGCTTGTGGCAGACTGCTGATAGCAAGGTTCCAGATGTCTTGTTACCAGAAATTCCATGAAAACGTGGGCATAAAATTGCATAAATTCATACATCTCAGAGGATTGGCTTTCATTGTTCTTTGCCCATATGTTACAAAAGAACAGTCTGTGTAGCTGTGGATGTGTGGCAGGTTACAACAGCAGCTAAGTGAATTTTCCTATCAAAAAGCCTGAGGAAAGTTAAACTACTACTTTGAAACACTGCAGGTAGAGATCATACCTTCTGGAAACTAATTATGAGAACTAGATGTCCTTGAATAAACCTGCCAAAAGTAAGAAACCTTGGGCTATTCTTTTTAATGTTTTATGAGTTTTAAATGGCTGCAAGTTTATGAAGAATGTAAACAAAAACATTGGAAATGAAGGAGGGAGATAATTTAGAATAGGGGGAAAAAAAGCTCTCCCTTCTACTAAATCCATCTCATGCTGCTTCTTCCTTCAAAATATTTCTTGGCTATCCTTCCACTCCTTTTCCATCAGCCTCCCCCAAGACTGGCCCATATCACCTGCTCCCCAAATTATATTTCCAATTTCTGCCCTCCAGCCCATCCCCTCTCCAAACCATTATTCACAATTGTGCCAGAACAGTCTTTCAAAAGGCTGATTTTTCACATTTCTCCCTTGTTCAAAATTGTACCACAGGGAGACTCTGGAGTACAGTGAGAAATGTCTGAGTATCAGAGCCAAGTACAAGGGCTTCTATCCGTGCCCCACCATCCCACAGCTATTTCATTTTATAATGATGTGTGGTTTAATGGTGGCAATAGCAGGCAATTTTGTCACTGTGTAACCATCATAGAGTTCACTTCCACAAACCTAGATGAAATAATCTACTACATACCCAAGCTATAATATAATATTAATAAAACCCCTGTAGTATATGCAGTCCACCATTGACCAAGACATTGGTGTGTATCACACAACTCTTTGTAAGTAATTTAACATCTCTAAATCTCAGTGTACTCATCTGTAAAATGGAGGTCATAAATATTTTAAACTTACAAATAAACAGTATATACTTTGCAAAGTGCCTGGACCTCAGAAAGTACTCAATAAATGTTGCTTCACTTTCTTCTTATTAAGCTTAAGATCTTACAAAACTATTCAGCATCTCTTCTTCCTGGCCCAACAAAGCCCTTCATAACCTGACTCACCTTCCATGTCCAAATCACATGTCTCCCATGAATGAATTCTGGGCCTCAGCTAGGCTTCCTCCCTTTGCCCCATTTCTACCTCTGCCTTTGCTCATGTCTAGATCCACTTCTCTCTCACCCCACCCTACCCCCTGTGCTTGCTTCTACCCATGCAGCAAATCCTTTAAAATCCAGCTCAAGACCTTCCCTCTCCAACTTCTTTAGTCAAAATGGTTTTACCATTTTCTGACTTATGCAGTGGATACAAATTTCCTGACCCACAAACGCAGACATCCAAGAATGGAATCCTCTTTAATTTTCAGTAATTGAATGTGATTTCTAACCCAAGCCCCGACTTGAATTAGAGATAGCAATTTAATCTCAATCACATTAGATTTCTCTTGTTCAGATCACAGTTTTCTCAGTCAGTTCTAGATTCCTTTTCTTTCCAGGATTGCATCTAAGCTCCAGGGCAGTTTATAGAATGCTTAGGTTGCGGTATGGGATAAGAGGACTTCAACACCGAGCTTTCTGTCTAACTGAGATGAGCATCACCAATACCCCCACTAACCCATCAGCAGCAGCCTTCCCTTCTTGTGTCTGCTTTGGGACTTGAGTTCTTATGTGTAACCTGACTCCATGGACTAACCCAACACCTGTTGCTGCATCTCATCTTTAAGCCTAATCAGGTCTGCTACTTCATACCCAGTCTCACTGGAGTGATAGAAACTGAATGAGACTCTCAGGCCCCTTTGTCTAGACACCTCTAGAGCCATCGCCTCAGTAATAGCCTTTAACTAGATTAATGATTCCCAAGACTTGAAACAGGAAAGCAGAGCTTACCTCACCTCTTTTCTCAGACCCTGCAATTTATATAATATTTTGGGGCTCAGAAGATGATACCCCAAAATATGCTGCTTTGGGCTTCAAACTGAAAGCACCTGAGGAACAGCAAAATCAAGGAGGGGTTTTCTGTAAGTTTCCCTATCTATTCCAAAGACCTGGACTCCCAAAAGATATTCAATTCTTGTGAACCCCTTCCCCAGAGATCTCATCAACCAGGAGATACTGGCTCACATGGCTGGAAGGAAGACTACAGTTTGACAACATGCCCAAAGAGTCCACACTGACTCAGACTACTGTTTGCTCTTCAGGCCAATTCATCTTCCCTAAACATCATTTACTTTTCCTCTAAAATTGCCTGCATCTCCCATTTCTCTTTGTCCTATGAAGAGGGTATATAAATTTCTAAATCTCACTGGGTTATTAGGGGCTAACTTTTCATTCTTGTGATGCTCCATGCACATATTAACTTGTATACCTTTTCTTGTTTTTGGTCTATTGTTAGCTTGTTTCAGCAGACTCAATTATCAAAACTTCAGGATAGAGGACATTCCCTTTGTCCCCCCAGTGATTCTATTGTCTTTCCCCTAACAAGACTTTAGGATTCTTTACCCTTATCAAATAACCACACCAGTGTCTATACTCTATCATTCCTCTCATCAATTCTTTTCTCTTCTCCCAGGAAAAATTTATCCCTTATCATATGAAAAAATTGACCCTGACAGATCCTTAGTCTTCCAACACAAAATTCTCCGAGTGAGTACTTTGGAGTCAACTTTTGAGACGGAAAGATATTTTTGCTTTTTATCTATTGGCTCAACCATGAGTTTTAAAAGTCTGCTATGGAACATAAAAGCTAAATATTGACTTATCCCTTCCCTGAAATCAGAAGCCCAAGCTGCCCTAGCTGTCACCTGAAATAAACAGATGAGTTAACAGTACTGAGGGAAATATCAGGAGCAACCCACAAAATAAACAAAGGGTTTTGGTTCAGAAAAGAAATATCATGGGGGCTGGGGATGTGGCTCAAGCGGTAGCGCGCTCGCCTGGCATGCGTGCGGCCTGGGTTCGATCCTCAGCACCACATACAAACGAAGATGTTGTGTCCGAAGAAAACTAAAAAATAAATATTAAAAAAAATTCTCTCTCAAAAAAAAAAAAAAGAAAAGAAATATCATGAACGAATATAACATTGATTGATATAAAATATCCCCCTGCCACATTGGTCTAGAGCCTTCTCCTCCCCATCTTCACTTCTATACATCTTCCCCTGGTTAATATCTATAAACCCTTTAGTTCTCAGCTTAGATATCACTTCCTTTGAAAGGCTTTCTCCTGCTCTGTTTAAATACTTGGTAATTAAATACCAAGTCCAAAATTAGGTGAAGTGCTCATTCTATGCATGCACAGGCAGAATTATACGATGACCTCCAATGAACCTCTCCCATGTATATTTTCCTTTTCTGTGTAATATAGGGCAATGGTACTATGATTATGTTACATTACATGACAAAAGGCATTTTGTCAATATAACTAAGGGTGCTAGTTAGTTGGGCTTTCACAAGAAAGAGTATTCATAGGGGCCTGACCTTATATCACACAATCTCTTTAAAAGCAGGGTTTTCTCTGACTGGTTATAAAAAAGTAAGAAATTGGAAGCATGAAATAGGTTTGGTTTGCCATCCATTGGTGGGAGTCACATGGAAATAATTCAGAGAGGCCTCATACGGATGAAAGACAATGACAGCCCAACAGCCAGCAAGAAAATAATTCAATTCTACACCCTCAAGGAAATTAATTCTACCATCAACATGTGAGCTTAGGAGAAAATTTTCCCAAATATGGGGCTTTGAATTTCATACTGAGAGCACCCGAGGAACAGCAAAATCAGTGAGGGGTTTTCTGTAAGTTTCCCTATCTATTCCAAAGACAAGGACTTCCAAAAGATATTCAATTCTTGTGAATCCCTTCCCCCAGAGATCTCATCAACCAGGAGATACTGGCTCACATTGCTGAGATCATTAATTCTAGTCTTGGGAATCATTAATCTAGGTAAAGGTTATTAGTGAGGAGATGGCTCTAAAGGTGTCTAGACAAAGGGGCCTGAGAGTCTCATTCAGAACTGCAAGCCCCAGATGCGATGCAGTCTGGCTGACACCTAGATTTCAGTCCAGGGAGACAAAGTAGAGAAGACAGTGATACTGTGCCCAGACTTGCAGAAACTATGAGATAATAAATTTGTGTTGCTTTAAATCAGTAAATTTGTACATGGTAATGTAAAATTAATATTGTATGTAACCCTATTGTATGCAATTCTATCGCTTGTGATAACCCTGTTTCCAAATTATACCATGATTGCCTTTCCTTTTCTACCTTCTCCAATAAGACCCAGGACAGCAGGCTGTACATTACATTATAGACATTTACATAAAGTAAATTTATTTTATTTTATTTTTTGTACCAGGAATTGAACCCAAGGGTGCTTAACTACTGAGCCACATCCTCAGCCCTTGTTATTTTTTATTTTGAGACAGGGTCTTGCTAAGTGGCTTAGGGCCTTGCTAAATTGCTGATGCTAGTTTTGAATTTGCAATCCTCTTGTCTCAGCTTCCCAAGCCACTGGGATCATAGGTATTAAGTAGATGAAACAAGAAAAATAAACATAAAACACATAATAGTTATTAGCACATATGTCCTAGCTATTGTTGTTGTTGGCTAAATGTACAAAGCAGTGGCTAAAACATACTGTAAAAGCATAAGAAATGTTGATGAGTGACTGGATGGCTGGATTCACTGCAAATGAATTCTCATTGCACTTACAGCCAATACCACAGCATGCACTGGATTCAGAAAGCAGGAAAAAAGCAGAAGGGAAGGGTAAACATAAAAATGAAACAGATGAGAAAACGCAAGGTCTGGACAACAAACAGTGAATAGGTCAATTTGGCTACAAAGGTCAATTCCTATAAAGCATAAGTGGAAGGTTGAGTTGGGAAGGTGTTTGTCAGATCATGAAAACAATGCCACGCTCAAAAATTATAATTATTTAGGAAATGAGATCCTGTGTGGCTTTTGCACAACGGATCAACATTGTAAATATAATATTTTAGGACAGATAAGGGTAATAATCTTTAGGATGTATTGGAGAAGGAAGGTTTTGGAGGAACAGACACCAATTAAGAAGCCTGCAGAGGGCTGGGGTTGTGGTTCAGTGGTAGAGTGCTAGCCTAGCACGTGCAAGGTCCTGGGTTCGATCCTCAGCACTTATACAGAAGTATAAATAAAATAAAGGTATTGTGTCCAACTACAACTAAAAAATAAATATTAAAAAGAAGCCTGCAGAGTGATAAGAAATATGAGAATTCATATTGATACGGAGGTTGTAGACTGTAAGAACACAAAAGAGGAGTCTGTCGAAGAATCAGTATTACAGAAGAAACAGCTGCTCCATCGTACCACGAAAGTAATGGTTATAACTTTGCTACAAATATTTATTGAACATCCTTTCAGAAGCAACCCTCAAGAGTACATCCTTAAGTGGGAGACAGACTTCTGGTCTTAGTCTGACATAACTGTGAGTCTTCCAAAATTATGAACTAAAGTCATAGGATATCCTTCTCCAAAGGCATGAATTCTTAAGAGAGATGCCATTTTCCCATTTTGTAGACTTCTGAAGTAAATTAGAATAAAATGAGTCTGAACACAACTATACTTCCCCAGAAATCATGTCTTTTTAATAGGAGGATTTTCAAAAGGACTGATTCAGCTGAAGACTGCTGTTATGGTTTGGATATGAGGTGCCCCCCCCCCCAAAATCCCCTATTAATACAAGAATGGTCAGAGGTGAAATGACTGGATATATGAGCTGTAACCTAACCAGTCCACCCTAGTTTGAATGGACTGATTGGATGGTAACTGTAGGCAGGTAGGGCATGGGTGGAGGAGGTGAGCTACTGGGGGCATGCTCTAAAAGGGTACCTCTTCCCTGAAACCCCTTTTCTGTACACAGTCTCTACCTTCTCACTCTGCCATGAGCTGAGCAGCTTTCCTCTGCTGGGTCTTCCTCTATAATGTGTTGACTCACCTTGGACCCACAGCAATAGAGTCAGCTCTCTATAGACTGAGACCTCTGAAATGGTGAGCCCCAAACACATTTGTCTTCCTCTAAGTTGTTTTTGTTTGGTATTTTGGTCACAGTGACAGAGAGCTGACTGAAATAGCTGCTGATGCTTACCACGTGAGGGAAAGCTCCCAAGAACTAAGTGATCCACTGTCAGCACCCTGGGGCTGGAATTCCCTCGGGAGAAGAATCTCACCAGGCCTCACCTCTCAAGATCAAGGTGAGGATTCTGGGAACACAGCAATCCTACCTCCTGCCCAGGTAGGCCAGGTATAGACAGAAGCACATTGGCACTCTCTTCCATATCCACTTGGAACCTAAAACAAAATCGCCTCTGGTGGCCTGAACTCTAAGTCTCCTGACTCCATGTGAGACCTCTGCCCTGAGCTCTGAAACAATCCCGATGGATACTTCATTTAGAAAACTGAGGTCAGCGTCACTTCCTTCCCATCCTTGACTCTTGCCCCAAATGCCAATAGTGCAACCGTGTTTCCTCCCTTGCCTTCATTTTCAGGTTGCTCACACTTTCTTCACTTCAGTGCAACCCTAATACTTCACCCATCCAATCTCCCTTCTCCTAACCCCTTTCTTTTTCTTTTTTAATTTTTATTATTGGTTGTTCAAAACATTACAAAGCTCTTGACATATCATATTTCATACATTTGATTCTAGTGGGTTATGAACTCCCATTTTTACCCCATATACAGATTGCAGAATCACATCGGTTACACATCCATTGATTTACGTGTTGCCATACTAGTGTCTGTTGTGTTCTGCTACCTTTCCTATCCTCTACTATCCCCCTCCCCTCCCCTCCCCTCCCATCTTCTCCCTCTACCCCATCTACTGTAATTCATTTCTCCCCCTTGTTTTTTTTCTTTCCCCTCACTTCCTCTTATATGTAATTTTGTATAACAATGAGGGTCTCCTTCCATTTCCATGCAATTTCCCTTCTTTCTCCCTTTCCCTCACACCTCTCATCCCTGTTTAATGTTAATCTTCTTCTCATGCTCTTCCTCCCTGCTCTGTTCTTAGTTGTTCTCCTTACATCAAAGAAGACATTTGGCATTTGTTTTTTTAGGGATTGGCTAGCTTCACTTAGCATAATCTGCTCTAATGCCATCCATTTCCCTGCACATTCCATGATTTTGTCATTTTTTAATGCAGAGTAATACTCCATTGTGTATAAATGCCACATTTTTTTTTTATCCATTCATCTATTGAAGGGCATCTAGGTTGGTTCCACAGTCTAGCTATTGTGAATTGTGCTGCTATGAACATTGATGTAGCTCTTTTAAGGTCTTTAGGGAATAGTCCTAGAAGGGGAATAGCTGGGTCAAATGGTGGTTCCATTCCCAGCTTTCCAAGGAATCTCCATACTGCTTTCCACATTGGCCGCACCAATTTGCAGTCCCACCAGCAATGAACAAGTGTACCCTTTTCCCCACATCCTCGCCAGCACTTGTTGTTGTTTGACTTCATAATGGCTGCCAATCTTACTGGAGTGAGATGGTATCTTAGGGTGGTTTTGATTTGCATTTCTCTGACTGCTAGAGATGGTGAGCATTTTTTCCATGTACTTCTAACCCCTTTCTATATCCCATAATATTCTCAGCATCTTCTCAGACACTCCTCCATCATCCCTCAGCTGAAGGCTTGCCCACAGATGCACAGCTTCCCGTTGGGCCTGTCATGCCTCAGTTGTCTAACATGCCATTCCCTGGACTTCCTCCTCTATTGCCCTCCTGAACATCAATAGTTCTCACTTCTGCAACTGAATTTGGACCTCATTAAGACATCAAGCCATTTAATGTCCACTTTCTCCAACACTCTCAGCTTTACATACTTTTTGAACAGCCTACACATTTGGATCAACATTTAAACTACTCTGACTAATACTTGGGATATTTCTGACCCCTTTCCCTCCTACCATGCCTACCCAATAAATCTTTTTTTTTTTCCTGCTGGAAAAAGGATAAATCATTCCAATGGTGGAAGGGTGATTACTGTGCTGCGTAATAATTTCACTTCCATAGACAGCTCCCACTTTCAATTCTCATAACATCTACTTTACTATTATAGTTATACATTTTTTACTATAAAATACTGGTCTTTTTCTCAACTGGCCTTTAAATTTATATGAGTAGAACTCTATTTCCTTAGATCTTCCCAAAGTTTCACTTGTAGTTGCCACCAACATTTTGATGAACTGAGTTAGGAACTTCTTAAAGCCTTTTCATCTTTAAGTTCAACAGCAATGAATGATCTTTAGGCACATCCTTTGCCTGGACTTGAAATCCTTTCTCCCAATTCTGAATCCTACATTCAGAAAAGGTTCTCTATGGTGGCAACAATGCTGCTACAAATGCTCAGAAGTTTCAGGGACACTCCTATCAGCTGGAGTTTCTGGCCACTGAATGGTTGTGAGGATCAAATATAAGATATATATGAGGGCAGAAGTAAGGGCTTCTTAATCAGGTGCTCCTTTCCACCCTAACACATGCCCCACAAATTCCAAGAGTATTAGAACCAAACTGGAGATGACTCTTCCCTTATATGCTTCTGTCTGATAAAAGCATTAAAATTTTAACTACTGAATTTGAGATTATATATTAAATTGTTTGAGAAATGCATCATATAATATAAACTTTAAAACTTTAGTTAAAAGAGAAAATGTAAAACCTAAAATTCACTATTTTATTCCCTAAAATATAGGGCAGTCTTTTGAGACAAACAAGCTGGCCAAAAAAAACTCAATTTAAAGTCAAAAGACCCGGATTTGAGTCTAAGCCAGGCCTCTGGACAACCCACTTAATCTCTCTTAACTGAATTTCCCCTCTGTCCAGGGGTGACCAGGATGGCCAAGACACTGACTAAATAGAGCCAAAAGTGACTGCAGTGCTGGAGCAGTCTTGGCAGTGGCTGCAGTACTGGGTATTCACCAGTTTGTGGTTAAATCACGGGAACATCACCAGAGGCTCAGGCACAGGGAAAAAGGGAGAGAAATGGGGATGCTTGGGGGGTTCCAAGCAGTGACTATTTATAAAATTTTGAAAGGATTCTGACATTTTAATAAAAAGTATGACTACAAATGGTGTGAAAATACTTTATGTACAACCAGTGACTTGAAAAATTATGCTCTATATGTGTAATATGAAATGAATTTCATTCTGCCATCATGTACAACAAATATAAATAAATTTAAAAATTGTTTTAAAAATAAAAAGTGTAGCTATACTGGCATTTGCTTGCTGAAATTATCACCTGTTTTGGCACTTCCTAATCTGGGGACCCTGAATAAGTACTTTAGCCTTCCGAGACTGTCCCAGGTGAAAAATATGAACACTGAGAACATTTTTTCAGACTGTCTTGAGGATTAAGTGAGATTATACATAGATAAAAGAAAAGAGCTAATTCTTCTTAAAACAAAATAGATATTTGATAAATGACAGCTGAAGGAATAAATAGAAATAATATCTGTCCTGCTTCTCTCACAAAGTTTTTAGGAATAATAGTTCAACTATTAGATATGAAAAATGTTGAAATGTCAACTCTATAAGTCTATGGACCCTGCTTATTATTTGCTAAATTTCCTGGTACCATGTGGTTATTTCCAGAAGCTGTCAATAATTTTTCCCAGAGAACTTCACCACTTAATCCCTAAATCCCAAACTTCAGAAAATCAGAGGATTCCTTCCAAGGCAAATATCTAAACTCCCAAGGGCCTTGGATCTACTCATATACCTTAGTGGGCAGTGTTTGGGAGACATCTGTTACAGTGTTCAGACACTGTCTCCTCTCCTGCCCTCTGTACCCAGTAACAGGATTGGCGACCCTCTCAAGAGCCAGCAATTAGTGTCTGACTGACAACAGGAAAACTGAGTGAATGATCATTTCAAATAGTATTTCTACCAATGGAGTCACACAAAACTTCCATCTAAAGAGTTTGAATGTTTGACAGTATTATACCCTTGAATGTGTTTTACTGTCCTCCAAGTAAAACAAGACACTTTAAGAGTACTATATGTAGGAGTTAATTTGCCAAATGAATGTCAAAGGGACTTACATCAAGAAGGACCTATAGCCATTTTACATATGGGCAAGCTGTGACCAAGACAGTCTTCATTTGCCTGAGGCCATATGGCTATTAAGTTGTGGATACATTTGATCTCACAGAGCCCATATATTCTTTCCAGAATGCTCTTACTATTTCCCACTAAACATATCAGCAAACATATGTAGTGAGCAGGTAATTAAACACAATGGAGACTATCTGCTGCTGGGTATAGTAACCTATAAAAATAAAGCCATATATTTTCAGGTAAAAAAGTTAATATTGCTAAAAAAAAAAAAAAAAGTTATAGAGACTCCTAAGGCTGAGTCTTCAGCAGAGATGGGAAACTTAGTGACATATTTAGGGACCAAAATTAGCCACTACATTCCAAAGAACTCCAGAGAAGAAAAGTAAATCCTTGCTGCAATGATCCTGATGTGTATGAGAGGCAAATGATGAAAATTCCGCACTTCAAGGATCCATTTATTGGTCCCTTTCCCAGGTAGGCAGCCCTGTACCTTCCTTTGAGATGCAGACGAGGTCTTCATTGACAAAGGGCAACAGGGCAGCTGGACCCAGATCCCATCCTTAGCGCATCTCTCCTCCAAAATATTTGATACAATAGTTCCCTGAGGAGAAAAAAATGTATGCAATCCTTTATGGGTCTTTCCTCTTGTTCTCTCTTCCTGGAATTCTATTCCCCTAGATATTTTCATAGTTTTCCCCTTTCCTTTACATGTCTTCTCCTCAGAGAGGCCATTTGAGATTATCCTATTTAAAAGAATACTCCTATCACATCCTTACCTGGGTTTTTTCTTCTTTGTATCACTTATCACTATCTAACATTATTTTATTTATATATGTGTGTATTTATCTCTCTCCACTATTGCATAAGCTCCATGAGAGCAGAGACTTGTTGATTTTGTTCATGGTTCTATCACCAGAGCCTAGAACAATAGTGGACATCTGGTGGATAGTGGACACTTGATATTTTTTGAATAATTAAAATCAATGCTGGCCTTACCAGCATCTACGACAACACTTGTGCATAGGAGCCCTTGATAAAGACAAAAGAAAAGCAAGTGTCTAAAACAGGAACAAAAAAATTGCACATTCATTAATAAGATCTTGTCTATAAAGGAGATTGCTTTGCTCTGTTAAGTATCATTATGTAATAACATTTTGGAAGCCAGCTACCGCCTCACCCTCTCGTCCCCTCCCTCTAGGGGCAAGTTTCAACATCATATTATAAAAAGAGCATATGGATGAGAGATCCCATAGTGGCCACTTTGGAAAATACAATCTGCAAAAAACAGTGTCTTCTTGAAGTTTCCAAACAATAAAAATAGCTGAAGTGAAATGGCAGAAAGAGCCCTAAGTTACCATTACTACATCTGGCCTCTGCCACAAATTCATATTTCATATCATTGTTTGATTTCTAGTTCTATGTTTTATATGTCCAGCAAGATTTCAAGTTTCTTAAACTGGGGCTCTACCTTGTACATCTTTTCCCCTGTAATATCTAGCACAGTCCTGCACAGAGTAGGTGTTTTCTGACAACATTGATGCTGGAAATTCTGATAAACACCACAATGCTCATCTTTCTTCCTTACATCAAGATTACTATCCAAAAAATAAATAAAAGTAAAGAAATATGAGAGTTAATACAACATGCAGGCTCAGTGCTCAGACTCAGGAGCCACACAACCTGGGTTTGTATCCTTCTCTGACAAGCGATAGTATTTATAAGCATCTCAAGTTCCCACCCTCTGTATATCACAGTCATTCTATCTGCTAAGCAGAGATAATAATAACACACCTATCTCATAGTACATATACAATGCCTGACATAGCAATTACGCAAGGTCTGCCAGCTGTTATCATGAGCAAAAGGACCCATTCGTGGGTAAGCCTCTCCCACTCTCCCTTGCTGCTATCAAGATCTGCTCTCTCAAGGTCCCACTGGACTCATGTCAGGAATCACAAAGTCTCTTCAATTTCCAAACTTTTTCAAGAGACTGTATGTGTGAAGTGATGTGACAGCACTCCCTGGATGACTCCCTGTGTGACTTCCTGTGTCTTCCTGAGCACCCTTTCATTTCAACAGCTCACATGAGAACTCACTTGCTTTTACGGGCTGGTCTGTGTGGCCTGCTATGAGATCAGTTCCAGTTGTCTTCCATCATTCCCTACATAATTCGATAAATACAACATCACCATGCACCCATCAGGTTCTAGGTACAGAAGACACAAAAGTGGAAAAAAAAACATGTCTCTGGTCCTAAATAGCTTACAGACTAGCTTGGAAAACAGACATGTGCATAACTCACTGGAGGAATATGGTAAGAGAGGGGAGGAGGGAATGAGAAAAGTGCTTAGAGAAGAGGGAACAAAGTCCTAAAGATCACACGTTTATGACCATCTTTAGAGGCATTAACACAAAGTCAAAACACAAAAAAAATCTCAATCTTTTTTTTAATTTTTATTATTGGTTGTTCAAAACATTACATAGTTCTTGACATATCATTTTTCATACATTTGATTCAAGTGGGTTATGAAAATTCTCAATCTTAATGATAGTAAATCAGTGGCATAATTCTATGCATAGAGTTCCCACAGGTCCATTGTCAAGAGCTATACTATACACACTTGGGGAAAATCTTACAAAACCCAACAATGGTGGTGACAGGTTTAAGGGTGGAGCAAAGGCACTACTGATGAAACAATTCTGGGAGACACTGCTGCTCCAGCCCCGTCAGAATGGGGAGACATTCACCCCAAACATTCATCAAGACTCCAGAAAGGTCTAGGAGTAATTACCATAAAGTAGGGGTCAGTCTCGACCTATACTGGCTAACATAGTAGCACTAACCCCATGCAGTGATCTAAATTGAAACTAATTATAATTTGACAAAATTTAAAATTCATCCCCAGTCTCACTGACCTTATTTCAAATGCTCAATAGCCAAATGTGACTAATAGCAACTATATAGAACATTTCTAACAGCATATATACAGAAAATTTCTCACTGCAAGAAATGTTTATTAAATAGACCTACTCTAACAAAGCTAAGAATCAAGCCTGAAAATATCAAGGAAAGTCACCCAAAAATTACCTTTGTCAACACTCTTTAAAGAAAGACAACATAACCCAGACTCTTTATAATGACTCATCTATAATATAATAAATAATTCCAGAAATACAAAGAAGCAGGAAAAGGTGTATCATATTTACAGCAGGGAAACAGTCTCTTAGATGATCCAGATGTTGATTTTTTCAGATAATAGTTTTAAAATAGCTGCTATAAATACTTTCAAAGACTTAACAAAAATATGGTCATAATAAGTAAATAGATGGAGAGTCTTAGCAGAAAAAAATGAAAACTATAAGAATAAGTAAAACAAATTCTAAAATTCTAAATTACAATATTGAGATGATCCATTCACTCAATGGTTGGACAACATATTAGAAATGACAGGAGAAAACATCAGTAAACTTGAAGACCAATTTGAAGACCAGTTAACCCAATCTGAAGAACACAGTGGGGGTTAAAAAAAAGAATCATAACAAATGTGAGTATTCATGCTTCCTGTTTTTTCCCTAAGGTGAATCATAATTATTTTAAGTAACTGGTCAACTTTTAAATTTGTGAGCCAGACAAGATCTGCTAAGTATCTTTTCATAGATCCAAACGCTAATCAAAGTGAAATCCCAGCCAATTTAACCACTCTTTGTTTTATAATATCTATCTATACTCAAAAATGATGCTAGATTTTCCTTAAATTTAGAATGTTTTAAAGAATGCCAAAATACTGTTGATTTGATCCACAGATCATTCAACATTTTGAAGTAAGTTGGCTGCCAATAAGTTTCAATAAGCTATATCCTCTGGACTTATCAATGTGCTTCAGTGAAATGTGTTGATGGGTAGAAGTTCCAGAAATAAGTTCCTTTATTCTACAAGGATTCATTGGATATATGTTACATGCTAAATATCACACCAGTGATTTCAGTGCCATACTGAGTGAAGTTTATAGCAAAATTAGGTATAAAGTGGTCATGTTAGGCCCTTTGTGGATCTTCCAAGGGTGAAGAAGGAGGAAAGATGCACAAAGTCTCACTAATGAATAGAATGACACAAATGCTATTGGGAAAAAAAGTCTAGATTGAGAAGAAGCCTCCTCATTAATTATCAGTAACACAGAGACTTGTTCCATGAACAAACCTGAGTTCTAAATGCTTTTTGATCTGAGTAGTGATGAAATAAAAGAAAAATGATAGGATTTATTAAGAAGACTAAGAGATTTCGGGGTGGTTAAATTGGTTCCTTAGTGAGCCAAATATTCCAGTGTTTCTTTATCTAATAATTATCTTCATAAGTGTTGATTTCTGATTTTCTCTAGAAAATTGGAGATAATTTGTTATTTATGTTATATATCACAGCAAATTTTCCATAATAATGAATGTACAATTAATTTAGCAATATCAATAAGTCACACTACATAAATAGTGTTTAATTATTTCACTGAATCTTACTGTAATATACTGCATCTCAGTGACAGGAAATATTTTACTTCAATTCTGCACTGATTTGCTATAGGAATTCTAAAAACATAGTATTTTACTACCACTATTTGTGAAGTAAAAAACACATATTTATATAAACTTCTTATCATCAGAATCCACCCCACCTTTATCTAGCTGGAAAGCCCTTGAGATCTTTACTTAAAAGAGGCCTGCATACCAGCTCTAACTCAGCAATGCAACCCCAGCCACCACAAACAGAACTTGTGTTCAGGCATTGTATACATACTGTGAGATAGGTGTTATTATTATCTCTGCTTTGCAGATAGAATGACTGTGGTCTACAGAGGGCGGGAACATGTTTCTCGGCTAAGCCTTCCACAGACCTTCCTTGATCAGATCTGGGCAAAGCAATCTAAGCAAGGGAGCTCAGCCTCCAGAGGCACACTACCTTTGATCTTGGCCTTTCTTTGACATTTTGTATATCAGTCTCTCCTCTAGTATCCTGGTCAGCCCCTGATTAAGGGATGAACCAGAAAAATAGGTGCCCAGAGTGATCAGTGTTTAAAGGACACTAAAGCATTGTTAAATGTGCAGGAGTTATAGTATCAGTTTCCACACACAACTATGTCAAATGCAAAATGAATATTGATCCAGCTTACACAGAAGGTGGCAATACCTCAAGTGTTGACCTCTGCAGTGACTATTTTCACAAGGTACAAGGACACATTTCATGATGCAGTTATAGAATCTGATGCTGGCAGTCACTGTCAGCATCATGTAATGCTTTTTACTGCAAATGAGGATTTTATTCTACTACATACATTCTAAACCTTTTAATATGATTGCAAAGAAGTTGTCTTGTTCAAAAATTCAAAAAGAAAAATAAAGATAAAATAGGAACAACCAAGAAATGAGAATTATTTTGCCTACATATAAGGCAAAAAAAATCTTAAAATATTTTAAAATAAGACTTAGAAAATATTTCTACTTAAATTACTTTTCTCCTCAGTGAGTTTAAGGGACTGTAGCTACCAAATCGTGAGTGACATAAACACTGAGAAATCAAAGAAAAACCAAGTATGTTAAAACATTAGTGCCTTGCCTTCAAGATTCAAGAGTAAATAGGACACACAAAATTATCACAACACAAATAATTTTGGACATAAAGAAAGAATAATGAAACTTTGATCAGCAAAATGTAAATTTGTTCCATTCTCTTATATAAATGTTGAACAAATATTTTTAAAATATTGATTTAAAGGCTTATCAAATTATAAACCTTTATAGATTAATAATCCTGGCTAGTTTCTGACCTCGCTTATAACACCTGCCTCCAACATTGATGGAACGTAGTTTGTGAGAAGTAACTGGTCATACATTTGCCTCTTCTTTCTCTCCATGAATTTTCCTGATGAAAAATGTGTCTGCCTCTTCTAGCTATGGGGTGAATTTAGTGCTAAGAGCATTTGCATTTTGGTGAGATTCATGTGGGTCCAGCTCTGCCAGTGACTGAGGGCATAGGATTAATTCAGGGTTGAGACATTAGAAAGGCCACTTGGCTCAGTATACGTGTTCTCTAAACAGCATTATCGGTTAAAAGGAAGTGCCTTTATTTTTTTACTTTCATCTGCCTGACTTCTGTGTTTTTCTCTCAATTTGTTCTGACCTTAAGAGAGCAACAGAATAATCCAGGCTCCAGGATGGACCAATACATGTGGATGCCACAGACATGAGAAAAATGAATGTAGCTACATATAGAGCACTTGCCTGGCATGTGTTAGGGCCTGGGTTCCATATCCAGCACTTAAAAAATAATAATAATAATAATAACAACAACAACAATAATGACAATCATATATTGCAAAATTAGTTCCCTCACCTTTTTAAACTCAAAGTCCAAAGAATTTAAAATCCATAATTAATCCTGCTGGATTTTTAATTCTGCTCAGTCTCAAGTAGAAGGGTTCTCAATGCCTGGGTGGACTGGATTTTTCAGTAGCTGTTCCATGGGTTGTCACTGTACAGGGAAACACCCAAGAGGGAAGCAATGACCAGCCCTAGATGCAGGGAGCTGCAGCTCCAGGAGAGGCGCTACCCAACAGGAAACTGCAGCTTGGCACTTCTCACTCTCATTCATGAATCTCGGCTAAGACTTCCACAGGCCTTCCTTGATCAGATCTAGAGGGCAAAGCAGCCTGAGCAAGGGAGCTCAGCACAGAGCAGGGGGCCTGGAAGGACACACAGTAGATCTGGAGACATACATGGAGAATGCCAAACATGGCTTTCATGTCTCATTTTCATCTCTTGTTCCCCTATTCCTTCCAAGAAAGCTCCCACTGAGTTTATAGCTATTTTTTTTTAAATTTTTTTATTTGTTTTAATTAGTTACACATGACAGTACAATGACCTTGACATACCATACATTTGAATCAGATGGGATATGATTTCTCATTTTTCTGAGTGTACAGGTTGCAGGATCACATTGGTCATGCAGTCACGTATATCCACACAGCAATAATAATGTCTATTTTATTCTGCTGTCCTTCCTTTGGGGAAGGGGGGAAAGGAAGAAGTTTATAGCTATTTATCCTGCTTCATAAGAACACAGGTAATGCCAAATTATTCCTAGATTCTGCCCATCTTTTCTTTTACTTTCCTTTTTATTTGTGGTTCCAGTAAGTGATTTTGAAAAAAAAAATTTCCTTAGATTTTGTTTTGTAAATTCTTCTTCAACAAGAAATATGAAATCAAGACCAAGTGCAGTGGCACAGGCCTGCAATCCCGGCGGCTGAGACAGAAGGACTACGAGTTCAAAGCCAGCCTCAGCCAAAGCAAGGTGCTAAGAAACTCAGTAAGATCCTGTCTTTAAATTTAAAAAAAAAAAATACAGAATAGGGCTGGGGATGTGACTTAGTGGTCAAGTGCCCTGAGTTCAATCCCCAGTACCCTCACCAACAAAGAAGAAATATGAAATCAAAACAATTTGGATCTTCTACCATCATCCACTATAAAAGCCAACCCTTCCACCTTCAAAATCATGTTAGATAATCCCACTCAGTGCAGAGTTCCCCGTCAGGTCATCACAGGCCCAGACTGCTCCTGTTATTAGATAATATTATTTAATATTCCTATTTTTTCAGGGCCTTCTCTACTTCCACACATTTCCTGGGTACCTCTATTTAATGTACAAGCAATATCTTTGCTATATTTGAAGCCTCCAAATCACCCCTCTCCCTAGCATTTGTCCATCAAATTTTTCATAATCCCCTGGCATGGCTGCCCCAATCTGCAAGGATGGCTTTCTACTGTTCTTACAATGGAACCTGTATTTGCAGCTCTAAGACTTCATTTTTCAAGAGTGTACCATCATCTTTTGAGAAGTCAATCTAGTTTTTTCATTAAGACATTGCTATTCTTACCTTTGTTGGACCCCAGTCACTATTTCCAATTTAGCAACACTAAAATAGCTCCCTCTTTCCTAAAGCCCTGTTTAAGAGCAATTACACCAAAGCAACTCTCATTTTCTCTTCTGTATCTGCTTTTAAATGTCTAATTTCTGATTTCATAACTTCCACTTCAGTCTCTAGATTGCAACACCTCTCCTAAGGAAATCAATCTTCTATTACAGCTTAATCATATTTTCTTCCATTATTTTGTTTTTTTTTCCCTGCTCCTATTCCGACAGTAGTTTTGAATACTTTTCTCAGACTATTCTTGTTCCTTGCTGATTTCCTGAGTTAATTTGATTTCCAGAAACTGAGAATTTCAGGCCAAAGCCTTTTCAACCTTTAGGATCTGAAATTGTTTCATTGAGATGATTTTTGTTATTTTAGCTCTTTTGGATGGCATGGTCTCTGTATTTGTCTCACTTATCAAGCACATGAAAGCCATTTATAAGTCCAGGCCTATTAGAAGTCAAATGCACAGCTGCAAAAACTAGCCACACAGCAAAATGCAGGTCACTGCAGACTGCCAAATGAAAAAGCAACATGGCCTCTAGTTCTTAACCCTTCATGGTGAGAGCTGCCAGCCCAGGCTGAGCTAGTTATTTTGATCCCCAAACTATAACTTTATCTCCTTTCTAAGGTCCTCAGACCATGAACCAGTGTTGGAGCTTGGGAATCAATAAATTGTCACCTATTTTTTTCAGTCAAATTCAGAGAGATTCAAGGATCAGGCACAGGTGGAGATTAAAATATTATCTTTATTACAGATAAAGCTCTTTGCAGAACATGAGTCAGGTTACCACAAAGAGGGTTCTCTGATATTTTACCCTTGAGTTTAGATGAAGCAGCTGCAGAGGCAGGGGCTTTAAGCTTATCCATGACAGCATGGCAGAGTGAAGATCAGACTCCAGGTTGCATACCACATCCCCTTCCCTCAAAAGGAATGGATGAGGGTCAGAAAGAGGCCAGGAGCTGGACATGGTGACACACACCTGTAATCCCAGAGCCTCAGGAGGATGAGGCAGAAGGATCTCAAGTTCAAATCCACCTTGGCAACTTAGTGAGGCCCTAAGCAACTTAGCAAGACCCTGTCTCAAAATAAAAAATGAGGGGGTTGAGGGTGTGCCTCAGTGGTTATAAGCACCCCTGGGTTCAATCCCCAGCACCAAAAAAGAAGGAGGAGGAGGAGGAGGGAAAGAAAGAAATACAGAAATGAAAGGAAGGAAGAAAAGAAGGAGGGAAGGAGGGAGGGAAGGGAGGGAGNGAGGAGGGAAGAATGAGGGAAAGGAGGGAGGGAGGAAGGAGGAAGGGAGGGAGGGAGGGGCCAGGAATGCTACTTAGGAGATCTGGCCACATGAAAGTAGAAGAAATGTTCTTTCCTAGTAACCTCTAGGTTACTAGGAAAGAATGGCCAAACATGGCAACATGGCTACCAACTCCAGTTCCTGCATCACCACCTCAGTTACTACACCCTCCAGACAGGGACCTCACTAACCCAGCTGATGATGTTCATCTCTGATTGGACAGAGCCTCTCCAGGAACACATCCTAAGCCACATGTCAGACTATGAATTCTCATCCTTGGTTCAGGTGTCTACCTGATAGTCAATATGCTGTGGCAGAGGGGTAAGAGCAGCAAAGGGCCATTGGTACTGTGAGAGGGGTTATGGGCTATGAGAGGGGCACCAGGCAAACCTGTCCACACAGGTTTTCAGAAGGCCTAACTTCTTATTAGAGTGTGGCTCTGTACCACTTGCTCTGCCCCCACTGCTGAAATGCCTACACAGTTCTGTGCCTGCTCCTCCCTGTGCTTCCCCAGGGTGTGTGGTCACTGTGGTGCTACTAGATGAGGTGTCTCCTACCACTACTTGTCCTTCAGGAGTCAGTTCTCCTGCCATCTCTCTATTGCTGCAGTGGGATTAGGTCTGGTCCCCATCCTCCACCAGACAGCATGACAGCCAACACCATCATCTTCACTCTGCCTCTGAAAACCATGACATAGACCATTTTCAATGCATCCTACTTAGAATTCATTAAAGAACCCAAGAATCTTTCAGATTTCCAGTACAGGGTCAATGTTTACTTAAATTTATATAAAAGCAATTGATATAAAGATTTTGAGCAGAAATAATTTGGGTCCCCAACTACATGACAGAAAAAAAATTTAAGAACAAGTAAATTTTAAGGAATGATTCTTTCTAAGCTGGAAAATCCATGCCCTGGCTCCTGTAAGGCCAAGGAAGACAGGAAGCCCCGAGGAACAGTCTGGATTGCTTAAGGAAAATATGGTTAAAATCACATTTACACAGCAATTAACCTCATCTCAGAGGCCTGCCCCACAGTTAGGTTATACCAGGCAAACTTTTCCAGTCTTAGTCAAGTAATGAACCCGGAAGAATAAATTACAAGGGAAAAAAAGCTAATCAAAACACTTTGACTCTGGTGAAAAACAGTCAAGTCAGTCAATATTGAACCTGAATATCAAGAGCAGCTTAATTATCACAATCCCACTGATGCCACTCGTTCCCCCGCACCCCACTTCTGGCACATTTTGGAATTGTCCCTAGATTCCGAGGGAAGTTGTTCTCACATTATAGGAAACAAGGGCTGAGAGATAAAACAAGAAGATAAAGCATTTCTATTATCAGCCCCTCCCTGTGGCCATGGGGATGCTCAGTAAGCAGAGACCTCAGAAGCAACAAGAGCAGCACCTTGAGCACAGTGGGACCCAGAAGGGGCAGAGAAAGCTCTGGGTCTGAGTCTATTCACCTTAGAGCTCTGGGGCAGGGAAGTGGGGGCACTTCCTGCTTTGTTCCTCCGTGTTGACAATTCTAGGTCACTCTGAGCCCACAGTGGTGTATTAACAGGTCTTCCAGACCCAGAGCCACACAGGGGTCCATCTGCAGCTGAGCTTGCAGCCTCCCAGGAGCTCTCACAACCCCATGGAGGCTCTGAGCACAGGTTCCCAGAGTGTGGTCTTCAAAGAAGCAGCTTTACCACCATCTGGGATTTTTGGACTGCACTCCAGGCCCACTGAATCAGAATCCACATTTTAACAAGATCCCTGGAGATTAGCTTTCACAGTGAAGTTCTGGAAGTGCTGCTCTAATTCTTGGGCCAAGATAGAGAGATGAGAGAGATGTGGGTGAAGGAGGGAGAAGGACAAAGAAAAGAGCAGAGAGAGGCACGGATAGAAGTGTCTGTGAGAGATAAAAGCACACAGCTTTTCAGTGAGTTCAAATAAGCCTGTGGAGAAGGCCTAGTGAGAACATAAAATTTGCTTTTGATGGAATGCTGTACCTGGACAACCTCCATCTTTGATTCAAACTATTCCCAAGTCTTTGTGTAAATTAGATAAGCTAGGATTTCTAGGCAATGACCAAAATATCCTGCTGCATTCTAGGAAACCAAATAAGAGTAAGTGAAGAGAGGGCAGCTCTGAGAAAATTGATGAACAGAAGGAACCAGGAATCCTATTTCTATTCTCAGGAGGCGACTCAGGACACTCTCATTTTATCAGCTCCTCCATTGTCTCTGCAGACCCCAAGTGGGTTCCTAGTCCTGAGTCCTTTGTGTCTCAGCTGAGGACACAGAGCATGGCCCCCCAGTGAAAGGATAAATCGATCCTAAGCGAGAACATATCCCTCTCCCCACCATTTGGTTCCTCATGATCTAGTTTCATTATAAAGATATTTCTTTTCTTAGTGATTGGTTTTTGAAGAAGCTCCTGATCATGAATTTGTTGACATTTTAAGGACTGTGAGCGGTTTAATGAAGCTGACTATAAGCATGAAATGGCAGATAGGCTGGTCCTGCTACAAAGGAAGACATGGGTTCCTTGAAAATCAGAACTACATGTGATTTTTATTTTATGCCCTGAGGGTCTTTTGCTGTTTGTTTTTGTATTTTCCATAAGAAACATGTATTCATTTTAAAATCAGATTCAAAATGGGATTACTTAAAGATGCACACGCATTTGACCCAGAAAACCTGGAAGTGAGCTTGATCTTCATTACCTCTGGCTTTATAATTTGAGGAAATCACTTTGCCTTTCCAAGCCTCCATTTTCTCAATTTACAATTATTATTTTAATAACTGGTGCCTTCTCAACTCCACAGAAGTTTTGTGAGATTCTAGTAAGATCATGAATATTTAGTCCTACAACTCAGAATCACTTAAGGACAAAAAAAAAAGATGGCTTGGCTTTCAACAGCCTGCTAATGGTCTAGGTGGCTCTTCTGAGAACTGGCCTGACTGTAAAAAGACAAGAAAGGGGACAGCACTTGGAGTGGAAAGTGCATGGGGCTTTGAGGCCAGATAGATTCACGTATAAAACCAAATTCTATCTATTACAATTAGTGTGACTTGGGCAATTTACTTCACCTCTCTGAGCGTCAGTTTCTTCATCTATAATATAGACATGATAACCATGTAGGGTGGTTGTGAGAATTAGAATAAATGCATATTGTTTTCCTGCCCTTTTGTCGGCAGCTATTCTCCTGCTCAGGAAATAGGAGTGTAACCATACATTCTTGCATTTAAAGAGTCTACAACTCAAATATGCCTTACATCATCTTGGGTTCAACTGTTTTCTTCATCAAACATGTATTGGTTGAGGGAAAGGTAGGGTACTGCCAACCACTTCTGCCAAGATGGTAGCTGTGAAAGCAAGAGCCATGCCCAGAGGAATCCTGAGTTGTCTAAATCATGACAGCCTCTTTTCCCTGCCCTCAGTAATTAAGTGAACGGACTAAGATTATATAAGTTGTGCACAGGACTTGGTTGCTGTTCAGTTACCCACATACCACAGGCGGTAAAAGAGATACAAAATGGTAGCCATGGTGGTTTCTATTGGCAGTAGATACAACTGAGAGACTAAAGTAGAATTATTAGCATCAAAATTAGTGATGACCATAGTAACACAGCCTATAAAAAGTGGCATAGCACAATCCCATGAAGGGGCCAGTGATAAGAGACAAGTCTTAGGAACAGAAGCATCTCAACTATAGTCCAAGGAGCAAGCACAAGGCACACTTCCGTCTTCCCATAAAATAATGAAGGTCTGTCCTCAACAAGCAGCCTCTAGGGACTGAGAAACCAGGCACAGAAGCCAAAGACTGCAAGAGCAATGTGCCATCCCAAGTAGGTTGAATGAAGAAGAGTCAAGGGCTTGTCCTGGATTGGCTTGGCTTCAGCACTCTCCTGTTGGTTGCAGCTGGCTAGTGCGGTGATGGGCAAGAAAGATCATGGTCCTAATCATGAAGCCCTACTGCGAGAACTGTTAGAGCTAACTCCTGAACCTGAGTCAAACACTAGAGACAAAGATTTGATTGTTAAATTTCCTAAAAGACAGGAATAATCTTCCTTTGAAAACCTTCTCCTCCCATCCTCACCCCACAAGAAGTCTCTTTTGTAATTTGAATTGTGTACATAAAAGCACATTTCAACTGCAAAGTGCCATGTAAATGTAAGGTGGTTTTATCACTGTTATTATGACTACTGGTACTCCAAAGACTGCTTCTCAGTATAAAGGACAAAACATTTTTAGAGGCTCAAAATACTTGGATATCCATCCTAATGAATAAATTGTCATTTACCACCCTGGCCTTTTCTGATCTGTAGAGATTTTATAATCTTTTCTGGCATTTCAGTAAAGCCAAGGAACTATACTCTTTTTTAAGCTAATTTTCCAGAAAAAGCATTCCCTCTCTCTCTTATACAGAATAAGTATATGCCTGTGTAGCCAAGGCAGAGTCCTAAATATGAACCACTGCAGATGAGATAAAGACTAATCTGACTCCATCATCATTTCTATACTGATTTTTCAGATTGCCATCCCTATGATCAAAGTTCTAGTGTTTCCTGAGGTCTCACCTTTCTGTGTGTATGGCTTCCATATCACACATCTCAGTGGTCATCTGACTTCAGGTTCTTCAAATCCTACTGCCTTCTTCTGATTGTAGATAAGTTGGATTTTTTTTTTAATAAAAACAGGATGGATATCATTGTTCTCTGCTCTTCAAGGAGACAGGGTGACTGGAGACGATGAAGAAGAGGTTTGTGTGGTAGTTGATCCACTCATTTATGGATTCAGTACATTCTCGAGTATGTACTGAACCCCTCCTTTGTGTAAGGCAGGGGCAATAAAAAGATGAAGAAGACATAAACCCAGCCTTGAATGTCCTGGCCACCTGGACAGTGGGAACTGCTGTTTTGTTTCCAAGGTAATGTTTTATTTGTCAACTGGCTGCATAGTCAATAAAAATCACATACGCTAACAATGTCAAAAACAGAGTAGTGAACCCAAAATCAAGGGATGGACTCAAATTGTCAAAATCATTTAAGCAGAATGCTAAAACCTGGTCTATACAATGAAATCCACAGAGTCAAAGCAGACCAGGCTCACACAGTTCACACATACCTGGAGATGAAAACACAAAAGACACAAACATGAAAGTCATAATCCATGAGAAAAACTTGAAATTGAAGGCAATAGGGATTGACAAGGAGGCCTTTGCTCATGGAATTCTTTCCTGCTGAAGACATGCCACCTCCACCACCCTACATCCACCATGCTCATCCCTATTCAACCTTGAAAATCTGTCTGGTCATCATTTCCATCAGAAGCTGATCCTCACATTACCACCCTACCCAGATGGAGTTTGATGCCCCTCCTTGTTATAATTCATGGGTTTCTTTTTTAAATATACCACTGCACTCCACATACTGTATATAGTTATCTATTTGCTTGTCTCTCTTCCCCACCATATAATGAGCTACTGGAGGACATGGAATTTTGCCTTATTTATATACCACAGTGCCTATCAAATTTTGCAGACCTATTAGGGAAGAAGGAAGGAAGAAATGAACAAACAAACTAGTATATTCTTTAGAATCCCAGGTGCTCAACCCTTACACAAATGCCTTTACTGAACTTACACAGGGACTTTGCAAATGAAAACATGCTGTACATCTCCCTCCTTCCTTTAGGTCAAGGGCAAAAAGTTAGCAGAGTGTTGGTTAAGGCTATCCCTCAGCTAGGGAGACAAGCCGTGAACAGTGTGCAAGCTTTCCTTGCCTTGTGCTGTGGGGGATTTGCCACGGGGCTCTTAACGAGATCAAGCTGAATCACATAGCTTCATCCTGTCAAAACGCATTGGAAATCTTTCTTGGGCGATCTATCATGGAAATACACATGGCGGGGAAGGGGAAGGGGGGATTAGAGGAAACAGGGAAAGCCACTCTCGGTCTTCAATGCTCGGCTGGCAGAATGCTCACAGTGGCCACAGCAGCTGGTGGACAAGGCTGTGCTGACACAGGGACAGATGAGAAGGCCACCTCCTCCAAATAAATAATCATCACCAGGACAGGCCCACTCCAAGAAATGTGTTAACACAGAACAGCCATAGCCAGTAAATCCTGAATAACGAGAATGGCAGGGTGAGGGGATTGGATTAACTCGCAGCCACTGGCAAAGCCTGACAGATCTGTTAAAACATGGAGTATTTTAGATTTGTTCCCAAAATCAATAGATGTGCCATCGCTTATTTAAAGCCAAGGCGTCCATAGCTGACCAAAGCCACCGCTTCAGAGAGATTTGACTAGAAGGACATAAATAATCCGGAAATTTGAGAATATCTCCCAGATCCTCAATGTATCTGCAAATATTTTATCTCTTCTCTCTTATATTTCCCTCCCAGCTGCAGGGGCTTATCTCAGGATAATCCTTGTTTTGTGTCCATGACTTTGTTTATTTTGTATTTTGGTGGAGATATAGGTGCCAATACAGCATGCAGGCCCTTCTTGTTAAAAGCAGCATTAACAAATGTAGGCTTCAAAAGAAAGCCGTTGCTATTTGTCAATGTTGCTTTGAAGAGAGGTGCCAGCTTGCACTTCAGGGCCCTTGAGGGCAGAGACTCATTGTTCCAAGGCTGAGAACCTGCTTATTGCCAAGCAAGATGCTGAAAACAAAGAATACAAAGATGAATGCAAATGGGGCTGTGCTCTCAGACCCCTAAAATCTAGTGGGGGAGAAAGATAAGAGATAGATAAAGTTAGCCAAAAGGAAAGACCATTGCACTAGAATGGAATTCTTTGAAAAAGGTAAGCTCAGGGTGTTCTTGGATGGAAAATATCTGTCCTGGGAAAGACTTCTCAGAAGAAATGATGTTCAGCTCACAGGTCTCTGGGTGGATCATTCAAAAGACCTCTCTTCAGAAACCTAGTGTGTGTGCCCATTGTTCAACCCATAACAAATACCCACTAAGAGTGTTCACTTTTCAGCCCCTGACCATTTACCAAAGACTAAATACTCATCTCCTAAACTCAGCCTAGAAAACTGTGGCAAAGGCAAAAGGTAACAAAACCAGGAAATTTCCTTGTGAGCTTTATCTCGTTTTTTTTTTTTTTTTTTTAACCTGAATATTGCCTGAGGAACTCCCACAACAGTTAGGGACCTATGTATTTGGCCACAAACAAAGAAGAAAAGTTTCTGACCTTTCAGCTGAAGGGATATGTGAGCTCTCCAGTGTTCTCCACTCAAAAATGGATGGGCATGTACATGCTGAACTGTGTCGGACATCATAAATCTGAATTGGCTCTGTTGTGGTTTCTTTATTTGCACTCCCATTTTTCCTCCTCTATGGAGACTTGGCATTCTAGAACACATTCTGAACAAAATGTCCTTTTCTTATTCAGCACCACATTTTGATAGATAAAAGGTGAATGAAGTGCTTAAAGTAATATATAATTTGCTCTTAATGAATGGCAGAGGAGTAATAGAGCAATGAAGCTTTATAAAGGAAAGACTAATTACAGTGGGAGCCAAACCTAGCAAGGATCCAATTTTAAACTTTCATAACAGAAAATGTCACTAACACATCTGGGAGGGTTTTTTTCTTTCTTTCTTGTTTTTAATAGTAGCTTGAAATAACGAGAGTTGGGGAAACTTACATTTGTACTGAAGTTATCCCAAAGTTTGATTTATAGTCAGTCATCTTCCATTTGGCAGCGGCTTGAGGAAGCAGCAGTAGCAAGAAGTCTGGCAGATTTTGCCCTTGAGGTGAAGATATTAAACAAAAATGAAAACTAATCTATCTTCAGATGGAAGTGTAGTACTTAAAGTTGAATGTTTGAGAGACAATCTTATAAAATGTTTCTCTTTAAAAATGATTTTATTACAGTAATTAGAAATGGTACCATCTCACTACAGTTGCATAAGAGCTCTCGTCTAATCTCCCTTGGTCTCTGTAGCTAAATAAATCTGTATTTAGCTATTCCTGGTATATACTTCACTCATTATCTCTATATATAGATCTGTAGATAGAATATTCACTATGAGCATAGGTCATACAGCATTCACAGGAGGGACTGCCTCATAAAGCCCTGAAACTATAAAATGCTTCCAATAGAGCTAGCCCTGGGAGATGAGAAGTCAGAGGTGATCTTTGGGTCCCACAGCCATGCATTTATTTCCTTATCCACTCAACAAATAGTTACTGAATCATCTATTATGCATAGATACCCATGTCCATTTGTGAGTTTAACAACAAAAATAAAATGTCTCATCTTCTAAGGTCTTACAACAGGGGAGAAGCACAATTCTATTTTTGGTAAGGCAGCAGACCATACCACACCTACAATAAAAAGAGGCCTCCTGCTACTATACAAGATGCTACAGTACAAGCAAGGAAAGCAAGCTGAATCATGGTGTTAGTCTCTAAGAAAACAAGAGGGGAAAAAAGAACATAAGCCAGAGAGAGTCCTATAAAGCAGAAGCTAAGAGTGACCAGGAAGCAAATGCCAAGACCAAGAACCTAGGAGTTTTGAAATTGGAAGAACAGAAGTTCACTGGATTATACAAAGGGGAATGAAGGAAAGGGAGGGGATGGGAATAGAAAAGACAGTAGAATGAGTCATATGTAACTTTCCTATGTTCATATGTGAATACACAACCAGTGAAACTCCACATCTTGTACAACCACAGAATGGAATCCTAATTAGAACAAGTTGTACTCCATGTATGTATAATATGTCAAAATATTTTCTACTGCCATGCATATCTAAAAAGAACAAATAAAAAAAATTTTTAAGGGGCAAGAGATTAGTCCCTTCCAGGGATTCTTAACCTGGGTCTGTGAACTTTCAAGATATTGTGAAAGAATTTAAGGGATCTATAGATTTGAAAAGGGAAAAAAATCTTTTTTCATATATCTCCAATTAAAATTTCCTTTAATTAAAAAATGTAAGCAACAAATCATAGCAGTTGGAGTAATAACCATCTTTGCCTGCAGAAGAAATCATAGATATTTCACATCATATTAGGGTATTGCTGATATCCTGAACTGATGTTTATGCTCATTATTACTGTTTTGCAATTACAGTCATTATTAAATTGCTAAATCTTAGTTTTTAATGCATGAACAAATAACTAAATATATTAACATATCACACATTTGGTTTTTAGTATTTTGATAACTGTGCCTCAATATAAATTTGTAATTCTATATATTTCATCTCATGTGTTTAAAACTATTCCAAAAAGCATGCATAAACTTCCCTGGATTGCCAAAGAAATCAATACTTCAGCATTTCTGAGAGAATAAGCTAGAAAAAAACTCTCTTCCAGTTAAGTAAGCCTACAAGGAAATCTCTACAACTGTGGTAGGAAAAACATAGAAGAATATTACTATTGGTGATAGTCAACCCTTAAGAATTTATGAACCACAGTCATAGATCTGTGCACACACGCATACAATCAGATAAACCCTTAATCCAGAAATCAAAGTGTGTCCACACTAGTTCTACTCTGAGATGCATGGCACAAACAAATGTCATTTCTTTCTGGGTGAAGCCATCCAAAACTAGCCCCTAAGCCTTCTCACAGACCATGTTTAAAAAATAATGAGTTCAAAATAAAACTTGCTAAGCAAATAAGAAAAAAAAAACAGAAGCAAGAGTCAGAGGATGATGAAACAGACAAAACAGTGTTAACACCACCACCCCAAGGACTTCAGATTCAGGCATTATCAGATCCCGAATATAAAATAACCGCAAAAAAAAGTTCAAAGAAATTTTAAAAATGCAATAAAACACTAAACAAGTATAAGAGACTTTCAAAATTAACCAATCTGTAAAGAGAACAAATAGAACTTTTAGATGTTAAAATTTATAATTATTAAAATTTAAAACTGTATAAATGGGACATAGACAGAGATTAGACTCCAAGTCTAAAATTAGGTTTTGAATCTAATTAAACACAGGAAAAAAATAATTATTATATTGGAAAATGTTCCAAAAAGAGTATGAGTCAAATGAAAAATAATTATGAAAGTTAAAATATATTTAAAGTATATAATAATACATATTGAAACTTGTAGAATGCTACAGGAATAATTTGAGGCAATTTATACTTTTGCATGCTTAGAGAAGAAAAGAAAGGCTAAATTTTTTAAGATTAATGTGTAATTTGGAGAACAACTTAAAACAGTACAAGTTTTCCAAAGGAAACTTTCTACTAGATAATAAATATAAGTACTGATGATTTTTTAAGTATCTCATTGGAGAATCACAGAAACGGGTTCTTCATAAAACTGTTTCTGATAAATATCCATGTCCTTAATAAAGAAGACGAGAAAAAAATAAAGAGAAAGAATAAATGTAAGAGCAGAAACAAACAACATAGAAAACAAAGATATAATATGGAGTATCAACAAATCCAAAAGATATTTCTTTGAAAATGTTAATAAAACTGTTAAACCAGCTGGGCACAGTGGCACATGCCTATAATCTTCAATGGCTTGGGAGGCTGAGGCTAGAAGAACGCAAGTTCAAAGCCAGCCTCAGCAACTTACCACGGCAAGCAACTTAGCACGACCCTGTCTCAAAATTAAAAAAAAAAAAATTTTTTTAAAGGGGGTGGGGATGTGGCTCAGGGGTTAAGTGCCCCAGTACCAAAAAGTAAAAAATAAACAACCTATTAAACTTTTTGGTTAGACTAATCAAGGAGAAAAGATGGAAGGCAAAAATATACAATATAAAAAATGCAAAGGGGATCATGTTTCAGATAGAGCAGAAAATTGAAAATAACTTCAGTCAATAGCTTAAAACATATAAAACTGACAAATTCCTAGGGAAAAAAGTAATTTACTGTGACTTGTGAAGAAATAGAAAGCTTGAATAGTTCTTTTTTTTAATATTTATTTTTTAGTTGTAGTTGGACACAATAACTTTATTTCACTTATTTATTTTTATGTGGTGCTAAGGATCGAACCCAGGGCCTTGCACATGCAAGGCGAGTGCTCTACTGCTGAGCCATAACCCCAGCCCCTTAAATAGTTCTTTAACCCTTAAAAAACAAGAAACAGAATTAGTAAAGATCTTCCCACATGATAATTTAAGGTAATTATATGTTAATTACTACTCCATAATACATACAAATATCAAAACATCACACCATACCACATAAATATATATAATTATTTTTCAATTAAAAATAAAATAAAATAAAGGTATCTTCCCACAAGGTAATAAAAAATAAGTGATTTCAAATATTTTTATGTAAACTTTTAATGTATATATGACAGCAGAATGCATTACAATTCTTATTACATATATAGAGCACAATTTTTCATATCTCTGGTTGTATACATAGTATATTCACACCAATTCGTGTCTTCATACATGTACTTTAGATAGTAATGATCATCACATTCCACCATCATTAATTACCCCATGCTCCCTCCCTTCGCCTCTAACCCCTCTGTCCTATCTAGAGTTCGTCTATTCCTCCCATGCTCCAATGGAAAGCAGTATGGAGATTTCTTGGAAAATTGGGAATGGAACCACGATTTGGCCCAGCTGTCCCTCTCCTCAGTCTATACCTAAAGGACTTAAAAACAACATACTACAGGGACACAGCCACATCAATCTTTATAGCAGCACAATTCACAATAGCTAAACTGTGGAACCAACCTAGATGCCCTTCTATAGATGAAAGGATTAAAAAGAAGTGGCATATATACACAATGGAATATTACTCAGCAATAAAAGAGAATAAAATCATGACATTTGCAGGTAAATGGATGGAGTTAGAGAAGATAATGCTAAGTAAAGTTAGCCAATCCCAAAAACCAAATGCCAAATGTTTTCTTTGATATAAGGAGGCTGATTCATAGTGGGATAGGGAGCAGGAGCATGGGAGGAATAGATTTAAAATATTTTTAAAGCTCTGTTAAAAAATAAAAACAAGGAATAGTCTCAATTCATTCTCAAGAATAGGGAACCTCCAAAAATCAAAAAACGGAAATGCAAGAAAAGAAAGGGATAGGTAATTCCCTGTTCTAAAATATTTTAAAATGCTACAACCCAACCCAACAATGTGTATAAAGCATGTATCATACTTATCTTGAGTCCATCCAGGAATGTAAATTTGATTTAACACCCAATAATACAATTCACTGCATTAACAGATTAAAGAGAAAAATCACTTCATCATTTCAACAGATGGAGAAAAATCATTCAAAGAAATTTAGAAAGAAATTCATGAGTGGAAAAAAAGGTGCAAATTTCATTAACTTGCTGAAGAACACCTACCAAAAATATATAGAAAACATTTTAAGTGAAGGAACATTGGGCATACTCTATTTACATAGACTAGAGACTACTTATAAACTAATGACTATTTATAGACTAGCATCTATTTACATAGAATATGCCTAAAGTTCCTTCACTTAACTGTTTTCTGTATATTTTTGGTAGGTGTTCTTCAGCAGGTTAATAAAATTGTCACCTTTTTTCCACTCACAAATGGTATTCAAGTTCCTTATTGTATTGCTACAATGTGTGGATATGTAACAATGATTTCCACTATTATGTATAAATATAATGTACCAATAAACAATCTTTAAAATACTCACTCATTAGTGTTGCCTTACTTTGGGAAAAAAATGAAAAGCCATTGGGATGGCACAGAATGAGAATTTGCCAAATCAAACTCACAAGAATAGAAAAATTACCTAGTATCAAACTTTATTCAACATTCAAGGATAAAAATAATCACCAAAATGTGCACAAATCATGGAGAAGCTTATACTGCCCTCACAGCTCCTTAGTCCTTCTGCTCCTCCTCCCCAACACCATTCCTGCTCTGACCACTTGAAAATAACAGCAACTTATGCTGCATTATGATGAATAGCATCAATTCAAAATGAGTGTGCAATAACATTGTCTGGGTAGAAAAAGCCTGCAGTGGCCCAAAGCCTTCAGCAACCCCCTGGAACCTTGAGTCCACACCAGGCCCCATGTATGCCTGGATACATATCCCTTAGGCAAGGACTTTACTATGCACACTAATTTGGGATAGAGTTGAATAAACAAAAGACTTGTTCTGCATATATTATTGAGCATTTAAAGCCAACAGGAATTGGGTCTTCATGGAGCTGTACAGCCAGTCTCACTATACTTTGGCTCTCGCATCCCAGTGGTAGTTTTCAGTGGTAATAGCCAAGTGTTGTTAGACATGATCCAAAAGTGATTAGCTACTTATTTTCATTTTGCAGAATAGCCATTCAGTGTTCACTCAAGCACTAATGCTTTTTAAAACCAAATGGGAACTGTATTGAGTAAAATACTCTTAATTGTTTTAGGAATAGTTTGATGTTCAAAGTGATGTTTCAGATGCACACCAAAAAATAATAAGAATTGACAGAATTTTTAAAAATTACTTTCTCTTATCCTATTCCCTTCAAACATTATCCATTCCCATAGATGTTAATATATTTTAAAATAAGGATAGACACAAAAATATGATGTGGGTAATATGACTTGAAAGAGGAGTTCAACATATTACCAGAAGGTTGATGGGAAAAGAAGACTCATCTTCCCTTGCTAGCCTTATTTTTTTTATCTAGAAGAATTTACAGCAACATAAACTCATCTGAACATAAATCTGGAAGCTGCTTTTTGTAAGAAAGATAATGTTGTTGACCTATTATCAAAAGTAGTGATGATGAATTTTAAATGATCCAACCATATACTTCTTTTAAGTGCTTTAAAATGCTTTCTCTTTTTACCAAAGGTATACACAGCTGAATCCTAACTCAACAAGGCCCTAGGTGAACCAGGGCCCAGAAATAGAGAAAGGACCTGGAAACCTAACCAGTAATCAGAGTCAGAGTGGCAGATATTGCCAATAAACTGTAATCATGGTGTAGATGGAACTGGTTGAGAGACATAGTCCAAGGTCAGAGCTCTGAAAACAAATACAGCTAGATGGGGAAACACATTGAAGGTGGGAACAGCAAGAAACAAAAGGAGCATGAAGCACACAGCATTTTTATCAGTCCAGAGATTTATGAAGAATACTGTTACTTTGTGGCTTAAAGATTTGGACTTCTGGTCCTGAAACACCCTAGCTTCTATCAGATCCTCCACAGCTTTTAAAGCACTGGGGCCAAAGCTGCAATTTGTCAGAATATCAAAATGACCACTTACAAAACGAAAAGCAGAGAAATGGTACAATTGGCCAGCGTAGAATAGAGAGTTTCACTGTAGTACAAATTCTGGGTTTCATCATCAGCATAATGAATAAAACACCTGAATAAATTAGTCTTTTCTGGAACCAGTTCATCCACAATTTAGCTATGAATCATTTATTCAGAAAATAGAGCTAAAATAAAATAAGTAAGATAGTAAGGGCTATTTAGTTAAAAGTGTCAAAAAAGTCAATCCAAAATAGTTTAGGCAAAAAAAAGAAGAAGAAGAAGAAGAAGAAAAGAAAAAGAAGAAGTATATACTGATGTGAATGTGTCTCATAAAACCTAATCCTCCTTTGGACCTTAATAACCACCAAACACAGGGACACATTCACCATCAGGATTCCACTTATTTCATTTATTCTTCTCTATGTGGACCAGCATAGAAGAGGAAAGCATATTCAACTTTGATCTTAGGATGTAAATGTGAAAGCTCTAGCCCTCAGAGACTGACTTGTTGATTTCAGTGATCTTAATTAAACTATATTGAGGAAGAACTTTTTGGCTCAGGTTCATTCACACCTCCAAACTTGGGTCAGTCAACTGTGGCCAAGATAGCAGGCTACTTTGACCCAGCATGAGGTCATGAAAGAAAATAGCCCTTCCGGCAGGAACCACAAAGAGTTGGGAGTTGCTATTCCCAGAAAAAGCAGATACTGAACATATAAACAGTAAGTATCCACCATATAAAGGAAATTGACTACATATTATACATATTACACTAATTGAACTAATCATTCAATATTTCATTAGGACCAGAATAAACAATTAACTCCTAGACAAAATATAGAACAAATCTTAAATCTGAATCTAGTTCTGATTCTTACCTATGCACAGCTTAACAAATCAAGTTTGTTCTAGCTCATTCACTTACAACTTTGGCTAGCATCCATTGTCACCAGTCTGTGACCATGGGTCCCATGAAGCTCATTACATCTGTGGTCTGTGGTCTTCTGTGGCTAACAATTAGCTCCCAGATGCAATGCAAGCTGCCATTTCCACTCTGGTCATGGTTACCATGGGGATCATCATAAGATTCTTTGTAGGAACTAACTATAATGCCTTTGCTAATGGCCCATGGCCCTGACTCTTGGGAGACTAGAAGCATGAGGTAATCAAAGCACTTGTATTTTAAATTCCTCTCCTTCACTAGGAGCTTCAGTATCAGTGAAAAGGGGCAAGGGACAGAGGAGAAGAGAATGCACTCATTCCATTAGAAAAGAGCTTTCCATGGGCCTGTTACTTTGATCATGGAGCTTAGATGTTTTGTGCATCTATGGTGTTACAGTAGGGGAACAAAACACCAAAAGATGTTGGTTAAAAAACAAAATTTCAGTGAGATGTGAGGAATACATTCAAGGTATCTATTGTATAATTTGGTGACTATAGTTAATAACAATGTGTTATATTCTTGAAAATCACTTAGTAGGTTTTAAGTGTCCTCATCACAAAAAAAAAAAGATATGTAACATAATGCAGCTTAATTAGCTCAATTTGGCTATTCCATACTGGATACATATTTCAAAATATCCATGATAAATATGTACAATTTTATTTGTCAATTAAAAACAACTTTAAAAAGCCAAAGAAATTCTACAAAGCTAGAAGTCAGCAGGCCTGGATTCTATGCTCAACTGAGCCACCTTGAATTGATGCACTTCACTCACCCTTTCTGGGGCCTGTTTCCTCATGGATAAATTGAAAAATCTGACCCTCAATTTTTTTCAAAACTCCCAAACTACTAAAAAGTTAGTAGTTTGGTAATCTTCTCTGCTCTCAACTTACAAATTAATTTCTACTCTACATGGACCATGATCAGTAATAAGAGTTGCCAAATAAAAGAGAAAAATATAGACTGAAAATAAAACATGGTACAGGTCATAGGGCCTGTGGCAAGAGAGATCCAGGAGCCAAGGCTGTTGAGGAGGAAGGAGTCTGAAGCCAGGCACACAGTCAGGCTTCAGAACCCAGGAGTCCAAAGGCAGACCCGGGTCCTCAGCAAGAAAACAATCATGGGTATGAAAGAACTCTGGAGCTAGAAGCCATATCTGAGCCACATAGCAAAGTAGAATATATCTGTTCCAAGTCAGATAACAATTAGTCAAAGCCAATGAGAAGGTTAGAAAGTTGAGTGACAGCAAGAAGGCCCCCAACTTCTCTAAAATGCTTCAGTCTATCTCAGGCCATGCCCAACATCAAGCACAGTGGAAGATGTGAAAACGTCTATTAGACACATCAGTTTCTTTTCCTACAATCGAAGAAAAAAATGCCCTATAAAGTAAGTTGAGAACCCATGGGATCACAAGGACAAGATTCTGTGGGTGAGGGGCTGGGGTTATAGCTCAATGGTAGAGAACTCACCTAGCACATGCAAGGTGCTAGGTCGAGCCTCAGCACCACATATAAATAAATAAATAAAATTAAAAAAAAAAGATTCTGTGGGTGAAATATGGAAATCTTGGGGCTCATTTTGCCCCACAATTTTTGTGGCCACAGAAGTCCCTTTCAAAGCCTCTGGGCTGTACTGTACCTCTGTGGGTGTGCCCTCTCATCTCTCTGCATTCTGTACCATAGGCAGAACTTGATTTTCTCAGAATTTAGGACTTGGAGATCAAGAGTTTACTCATCACTTCAACAGAGATTTACTGAGCATCCACCGGAGACCAGTACCATGCTAGGAATTTAATATAAAGGCAGATTGTTGGTATTTAATAATCCAGATATGTTGAGGTTAATTTTCAAATCCATTCAAGTTACATGTTAAACAACCTGAGGAGCTCTTTGTAGATTTCTAAGGAATGTCTCCTGAGGCACTGGACCCTCCAGGTATACTGGAAGAAGAATGAGTTTATTATTATTTTTTTTAAATCCATGGTTGCTTCACTGAATCACATTCCCAGCCCTTTTTATTTTGTATTTTGACACATGGTCTCACTAAGTTGCTTAGGGCCTCACTAAGTTGCTGAGGCTGGTTTTAAACTTGTAACCCTCCTGCCTCAGCCTCCTGAATCACTGGGATTATAAGCATGTGCTATCGTGCCTGTCTTAGAATGGGATTCTTATGCTAGCTCTTGGCCCTGCTTTGGGTCAAAGCTACATCACAAAAATATTCAAGTTCTCCGCTTCTTCTTCTGTTATATGCCATTAATCTTTCCTCCCGTCTCTTTCATGGGATGCTGGGAGGAGTCAATGAACTAATACCGGTGAAATCAGTTTGAAAGATGGTCTCACTGGAGACAAGCCAGCACTCAGCAAGATGGAGATTTCAATGGAATTGGGGCTTCTGATTCTGCCTGGCTTCCTCAGCCATTTCTGTGTCACTCAGCTGTCATGGTACCTTCTCCTCAAACCATGTGAATCTTAAAAGCCAGCACAAGATAATCTGGAATTCATGCACCCCGACTTCAAACAGACAAGGACAATCCAAAATTGGAAATACAGTAAGACGGCAGGTGGTACTGCTCTCAATGAAAAATGAGCACTATAGAAACAGCCTCGCTTCTCCCAAAGATGCCTGATGTTTATGGGTGATTTGTAATGCTTTCACTGAAAAACCCTCATCCCCATGAACACATTTCGAAGATAGAAATCAATCTTGCTATGTAACAGAGAGAGAAAATTTGTTAGAAAAAAATGAGGAGGAGAAAAACCACCTCATTCTAGAATCCTTTCTACTAAATAAATGGGTTCCAGAGAGGGAAGGCCAAATCTATATTTTCTCCTCACTCTTGATGTTTGCTGAGCAGCTGCAGAGGTAAGATTGAAGAGAAAGATTGTTAGCCAGCCCTACCAGCTTTCCATCTCAATAATTTAGGCTGGATGCCATAAGAGAGAGAAAATCTTGGTCATCTCACCTCAGGTACCTACTCACCCCATCCTTGGCATTTTGTACTAGGTCAGTGTTTGCCTATATTAGACAAGTAACTAGAACCCTCACAGAATCCTTCACAGTTATGAGCTATGAATATTGGTCCTTGCCACTGTTCCTTTGGGGTAGTTGTAGCCTTTAAATGAAAACAAAACCATATGGAGATTGCACTTAAACCCTAGACCAAGATGAACTCTTCTTCTCAGACCCTCAGGCCCTAGAGAATAATGTCATTATGAGACATAGTGGAGTCCACAAATGAAAACCATCATAGAACAGATTGCAGTGAGAATCTAGTTATTTTGGGGTTAAGACAAATGGCAGAAATAAAAATTCAGAAAGGGGCACCAGATGAAGCCAGTCAGGAAGAGGGAAAGAGACACATGATGCACTGAGGAAAGGCTTAGAAAGGCACTTCCATAAAGAGAAGTCCAAATTTGATGTCTACCAGAGCATGCTCTGAAAATCCTCTGACTCTTCTCTTGATAGGATGACCTCTCACAGTGTCCCATGACATGGAGTTTCAGAAAAGCTGCCTGTAGTAGCTAAAGACCAGGTCTCATTCTGAACAGAGGGGAGTGTTAGTGTCTATAAGTAGTGCTACTTTTCTCCCTATCTTTTCTCCCCACCTCATCTCCCAGCCCACTCCAGAGAAAACGTGGGAAAATAAGCTGCACTCTTCCCAGTGCTCTTCTAGTCTTCCCTGTGTTGTAGGAGTCCCTCTCCAGGGAAAATAAAATCTATGTACAGCTGGTCTGAGAGAAAAGAGATCATGTGAGAGCTCACAGTGGGTTAGTAATTCCGTAAAATTCCACAGAGAAGTTGGCTTGGGACGTCAGAGATGTCTGGGCACTAGTCAGGAAGAAGCACACCAGGCCATCTCCCCCTGATATGCCTGAAGGGCTCAAAACACAAGATGGAGCCTGGCCCTGGGGAATTACCTGGCCACATGCTCAAGAAGGAAATGTGCGAAGATCTGGGGTGTCCTTAGAATGTAGTCATGAAAGAGGGAAGCAGCTCAGTCTGGGTGTGAAGAAGCAGAATGCTAAAGAAATGCTGTGGGGAGTTCAGGAAAATAAGGAGTTGTAGAGCCACGTGAGGCACCTTGGCAATCACACATCAAACTCAAAGCTCATGAAGAGGCCCAAAACCTGATGCAAGAAGTTTGAATCTAAGACAATAAACACCCTGTCAAAGTCTGTCTTTCAGTTCTCTAACTTCCAGGAGTCAATGACTAATCAAGGTTACTCAACCTGACTCTCTTCACTATAGTGACCTGCATCCCATAGGTGTCGATGCACATCAAGAGAATTGAATGCATCACTATAAGCATTCCAAATAAGCTGTGATTAATTCAGAAACCAGGGAGAGAATTTTTATATAAATAAATAAATAAGAAACTAAAATTCCAGTCATACCCACCTTTTCCAGGTGCCTCTGCTTTAGTAACACAAGTAAGGACTCCAGGGTGCAATTAATTCTGTTATCTACAAGCTTCCAAGTCAAGAGGTATTTTCAATAAGGCATTATTAAAGCCTTCTTGAAAGAATTTGAAATCCATCTCTGACACTAGTGAGCTTTACATTTTTAAATTATTCCTCCCAGCAAATATTCTTTAACTAGTCCAAAAGCCAAAAATAAATGTAGGGAGAATCAAGATGGCTGAATGAGAAAAATATATATATACTTCCCTAGGCAGACATCAGACTCAATCAGGATTGTGGTAGAGGGATTTCTAAGTACAGAGTCTCAGTCCAAAGGCCTGATGTAGACAGTACAAATTAAATGTAGAGCCAGACCCAGGTGTGAATTTCTGTATAAGGCTTATAGCAAAAGACAGTACTTTCTGACCTAGTCCAAAGTCTATAAGTTCTTAGGCCCAAGTACAACATGTCAAAGCCAAGTTGCCCAGAAAAAAAGAACATAAGTTTTGGACCTTTGTCCAAATCCAGGTCCATCTGCAAATAAATTATTCCACTCTGAATCTGTTTCCTTCTTTTTCTGTCAGTGTCAATGGCTATATTTACAGGGATAGGAAGATGCATCAAGGAGGCACATATATGTAAATCTCTTAGCAAAATGTTAAGCACGCTTTAGTTCTCTCCCTGACACATCACTTTTGGTAACTGTAGATAAGGAGGGCAGACAAAGCTGTTGAGATTTAATGGAAAGAGTTCTGCACTAAGAATTGTGACCTGGGTCTCACACCAACTAGCTCTGTGACCTTGAGCAAGTCACCTCACTTTGCATCATAGGTAAAATGCATTGGGTAATCTCTGAGATGTCCTCTGGCAATAGCAGAATTCAGATTTAAAGATGGCTCTAGATGAAGGTGCTAGAAGAAGTGTCAAAAGGTTACAGAGAGGGACATCAGCCTAAAATCCACCAGAATTGCTGAATGGGTTTGGAATTGCTGAGCACCTCAGGACCTGAAGATTCTGGGATCAACAAAATAATATTGGATTATACCCAGAGGCAGTTGAGGAATGTGGGAAGAGAGAGCAGGAGTCCTGTCTGTCAGTCCTGAGATCATGATTGCAAGTTTCAGATAGAAGAACTTCCTACCTATCTGAGACAGACTTGAAAGCACTGAGTCACTTTGCCCCTGTATGGCTAATCCAGGCCAGACTGTGGAGTTCCTTATTGTTCCCCACATGCAGTAGATAGGCAGGGGAGGAGCACTGGGGAATAGTGAAAGGTAGCAGTCAGCTTTGGAGGTATGTTGGTTTTCTACCCACCTTCAAAACAAACACACACACACACACACACACACACTTCTGTTCCCTTCATGTGTAAACAGGAGTCCATAGCCCTGTTTCAAGTACTGTCTGTCACTCTGCCCTTTCAACCAGCCTAAATAAACCCTGTCCAACACAGAATCATCTCATTTAGGATTAATGGGAGTGGCCTGTGCAATTCTGGGGGAAATGGGAAGATGGGCCTATCTGGGTTGAAGGTGTCATAGCCTGTTCTTCTAAGTGCTTAGATCTCAAGAATAAACATCCTACCAAGAAAACACTTTTAACACAATGACATAAAACTTGAGATAAATCACTTTCCCCTACACTTTGTACCTCTCCACAAGTAACTGTGCATAGACATCCACCCATTAACCAAGAGAAATATCACATGGGGACTATTTCAGAATGGTATCTGAAAAGTAATAAAGGATTTTATAAAATAGTCCACAAAAGTACAACTCTTTGCAGTCATCTTTAATGATGTTCTCCTTTCCGAACTACCCCCAGACCCACAGTCTCTCAAGAGCTTGAACGGAGACAGCACCAAGGTCACCTCAGTCTCTCCCAGTATTAGCCTACTCTATGGTGCGCAGGCATGCTCTGTCTTCACTGTTGCCATCCTTCATACCCACTCCACTCTCTTGCTGCTTCTTCCTTGTCAATTCTTATTCGTCCTCACATGCCAGCACAAATGTCCCTCTGCCCCAAAGCCTCAGGATAGGCGTTAAGTGTTCTTTCTACCTATATCTTCACCTACCTAGCATTAGCTAGCTATTGCCATTGTGTTGACTTGTCGGTCTTCTCTACTAAAATGTGGGTTTTTTTTAAAAAAAAAAAAAAACAGAGACTATTTTTCCAGCACATTAGTACAGTATTGGCATATTTGTTGAACAAATGAATGAGTAAATATAAACCAGATTAATGGCTGGGATAAAACACTACTCGGGTCTACTTGGGAACAAACCAATAAACCTAGTAAGAGAGAAGTGAAAGTGCCCAGACTTGAAAAATGTCTATTTTCCCTAGGGTTCACAATGAACTAGCCAGGTGAGTGCACAGTCAGAGATTGTTTTTGCTGAATGAGTGATGCCCAAGGGTAAAGGAAAGACTATAAGGCCAATCCAGCTGCTCCTTATAAAAAAAAAAAAAAAAAAAAAAA
>NW_026000242.1:14689719-14716792 GCF_001458135.2 Marmota marmota marmota
AAAAAAAAAAAAAAAAAAAAAAAAAAAAAAAAGCAGGAGAGCCACCATTATGAAGCATGCACAGTATCCATTTTAAACCATAAAAACCTTACAAGGTTTTATGATCACCTTCTTACAGATAAGGAAAGTGGTGCTCAGAGAGGCTAATAAGATGTCAAGAGAAGAGCAAAATTGGTATTGGAATTTGGTCCTGCTGATATCAGAGTCCATACTTATTTCCCCAGCCTGCTTCATTGTTTCTCAAATATTCACAAGTTGGAACATTTAATTCCACATTCATAGAAATAAAATGCTGTCTGGCAAGCAGGGCACCCTAGAAGTGACGGCATTTGACACGGGGTAGTGGTACTGAATCAATAAGCACCTGCACAGGCATTCAGACCCATTATCTGTGGCCTGCAAGGGACTCATGTTGCCAAAGATCTTTTTGTCTTTGAAAGAAAAAAAGAAAAAAGAGAGGTTTAGCAAAGGGAATAGGGAATATGAGGAAGAAGGAGAGAAGCAAAAGAGTGAGAAAGGCTCCAGATTGATGATTGATGAAACAAAATTATATGAAAACCTCACAGAGTACACCCACTTACTCACCGAACATGTGTCCCCCAAAGCAAGGCCATCTTTAATTGTCGTTATCAACAGGAATGAAAATCAGCAACACCCTAGCCAACTATCAGCACACAGTCTCCTACCTTCAAAGACAAAAGTACCAGGAGTCAAGAGAAAAGCTTAGGTGAAATAAAAATGGATCCAATTCCCAGTCAAATGAAAATGCTATGGGCCCAAGGCCAAAGAATATTCTTGGCTGGGATGGTGCTCATCACCTAAATTTAGCCAACTGGTGAGCTTTTTTCAAGGAGTATCACATTCAACCCTTTGGGAGCCAGAGATTTACCTCCTAATGCACAGTTTGCATCCCCCTGAAGCTGAACACACTGTCCTTGGCTTAATCATCATGAAAGAGACAAAGCCAACACAAAGCTCTGCAGTCATCACCTCACCCTACTTGTCCAAGCAGCACTGCCAAAAAGACTCATTGTTGCCAATGAGTCAACCCACTCCCCTCTCCATGCTCCCCTAACAATACCCTCATTGTCCTTATTACCTGAGATCCATAGTTTAGTTTTCATTTCTCCAGCCCCAGAAATTGCTTTTTCGTTTTTTAAATGTTTTTCCATATTTTTATTGGTGCAATATATAGTTGTACATAAGATGAGATTCGTTGTTACAGATTCACACATGCCCACAATAATGGCCAATGTTACTCCCCAGTATTTCCCCTTTCCCTCCCCTCACCATCCCTTTCCTCTATTCTACTGATCTCCCTTAAATTTGCATAATTCTCCCCCTTCACTTTTCTTTTCCTTTTTCCTCTCTTGCTTCAACAAAAGAGAGTCAATATGCTATCCTTGACCTTTTGAATTTGGCTTACTTTGCTTAACATAATGGTCTCTAGTTTCATCTATTTATTTTCCTGGAAATGGCCATAATTTTATTTTTCTATATGGCTGAATAAAACTCCANGCTGAGCAATATTCCTATATATATATATATATATATATATATATATATCACATTTTCTTTATCCGTTCACCCATTGATAGACACTTAAGTTGGTTCCAAAGTTTGGCTAATGTGAATTATGCTGCTATAAACATGTGCATGCATGTATCACTATAGCATGATGACTTTAATTCTTTATGATAAATACCAAGGAGTGGTATAGTTGGGTCATTGCATGTTTCCATTCTTAGTCTTTTGAGGAACCTCTATACTATTCCCATAGTGGTTGTACTAATTTGCAATCCCACTTACAGTGCAAAAGTGTTCCTTTTTCTCTATATCCTCTCCAGTATTTATTACTTTTGTATTCCTGATGATTGCCAGACTGGAGTGACATGAAGTCTCAGTGAAGTTTGGATTTGATTTTCCTAATTGCTAATGATATTGAACATTTTTTCATATATTTGTTGGATATTTGTATTTCTTCTTTTGAAAAGTGTCAGTTTAACTCATTTGCCCATTAATTTGGTTATTTTCTCTCTCTCTCTCTCTCTCTCTCTCTCTCAATGTTAAGTTTTTTTTTTTTTTTAGTTCTTTATATTTTATGGGTATTAATCCTCTGTCAAAAGAGTAACCAGCAAAGATTTTTTTCTCATTCTGTAGAAAATTTTTTTGTCATTCCTAATTGTTTTCTTTGCTATGTAGAAGTTTTTTAATTTGATACCATCCCATTTATTAATTCTTGGCATTATTCTTCAGCTCTAAGGGTCCTATTAAGAAAATTGTTTGCTCTGCCTATATGTTGGAGTATTGGGCCTACATTTTCTTCTAGCAGTTACAGAGTTTCTGGTCTAATTTCTAGGTCTTTGATCCATTATGAGTTGACTTTTGTGCAGGGTGAGAGATAAGGGTCTAGTTTCATTCTTCTATATATCAGAAGTTGCTTTTTAAGATGAGAAAAGTTTAGGGAGAATTTGCATACCTATTAACCAGCTTCTCTAGAGATTCTAACATTGTTTGCTTTATTTGACCTTTATGACAACAATGTAAAAACCGAGAGGCAAGATGGGAGGTTGGAAAGCAAAAGACTCTGGAGTCAGACCCAAAATTTAAGTCTCACTCTCATGCAGGCAAGCCTTGGTTGCCTCATATAAAAAATGGGGATTACAAGATCTGCCTTTGCTCAATGAAAGCTTCAATATGAAAATTAATATTATCATTGTGTGGCTATTAAGTTTAGAAAATTTTATAATCAGAGAACCAAGAGGATAAATGTAAAAACTCTGAAACCAGGGGCTGAAGACAGTTTTAGAGATTTGGTGTCTAAAGGTAGTGCCAAGACACAAGTGAAACTTATAGTAGACCCACAAGAGTCAGAGCCAGGCACCCACAAAGGACACAAGAGGAAGTGAAGAAAGGAAGAGGAGCTGCAGGACCATCCAAGTGACCTAGGGAAGCAACATAGGTTTAGCCAGTCATCTCATCCTGACTTACCACCATTCCAAAACTAGTAATCCTGACACAAGTTTTAAAACAGTAATGTTCCCTGTTGTATGGAGGAAAGGAACAGAGCCCCATATTAAAATATGCATCATTACTATTCATATATGTAATATCTTTAATATAGAGTGATGGAAAACAGCACTCACAAAGTAATAGTTTCCTTTCTCAGGGTCTGGGATCCTTTGCAAAAAGGACTTTCTGCCAGTGAGTGCCTCACATACCCCCATCTCTCCAAAAGAAAACCCAAAACTGTTCTTGCTTATCAACTTCCATTTTCAATCAAGGTTTTCCAAGCCAAGGATAATTTACCAGCCTTCCTCAAACTAGTCTATTTCTCCTTAGGGGCCCTTGAACTTCCTGATTAGGTCCTGACCCAGATTCCTACATTCCCCACCATACAACACAGAATTTTCCATCTTTGATTCAGATTCCTCAGTCTTAAAACTCATCCTGTTTGTCTAAGAATCTGTCATTTCTAACTTGGTTTTTCGTGACTCTGCATCTGTAGCCTCCTCCTGTATTTATTTCTGACCCCTGTAAATTTCATCTCACTTATCCTGACTACCTAGTTTCTACCCCAGATATAACCCACTCAATCTAGCTGCCTCTGGAGCTCCCATTGGCTTTACTTTTCTTCAGTTTCTATTAATCTCTAGATCTGTTTTCCCAAGACATCTGAGCAAGCTCTGTACCCTGATGTTTGCGTCACTCACTGCTGACATATCTCCCTGAGTTTTGCTCATTATTTGTGTCCTTCCTTCAGCTTCCCTACCTGGTTCTGGCTCAGGGACCTCTTATTAGGCCTTCAGTATCAAGCCTACTTCTCACAGCCAACTCTAGATGTCTCACTTAGTTCTAGTTATCAGTTCCTGATGTCACTCCAATCCTACTACTATCCTGTTATTCTGTGCCTTTATTCTGGTCTTCTTGTCCTGTTCATCATATATCTAGCCTCTTTATCCCAGTTCATTGCTCTGCTGTCTACATTCTGAAGCCAAAATTTACTTCTCTATCTCAGTTTTCCCTAGTGTTGTCTGACTTATACTTCACACACTATACCTAGCATTAAGCATAGCATACAAAATAACCCAAATCAAAGAGATCCTTAGTAGACCACAATGGTTGTAAAATAAACAAAAGTACCTGATAAAGTATGGAATCAGACCATGATAAGGAAGCTAATTTCTAAAGGAGTGCAAGATCCATGAGGTCAAGAGTTTTATTTATCACTATATCCCCATCACTTCAGTTTCTGGCACACAAGTTTTCAATAAATTTTGTGGAATGAATGAATGAAAACTAGGTTTGGATAGAATTTAGCTAAAAGCAATGATTGGAAACCAAGAATTTTACATTTATACTCCAATTAGTTAAGACTACTCTATATACTTGTTATATTCATATGGTGTCACAGATTATTTCTGAGACATTTCTGTGCTCTCAACACCTTGAGATAATGCATTCATTCTCTGGTGAACTTCCTAATCAGTTAAACACTACCTAAATAATTTGATATCTTGAGATTTTGTCCATCAAAATGGAATGATCTAGTTCAACTCTGATCTTATAATCCTCACTCAGAATACCATGATTTTGAATCTTATTGAACTTAAAGGCAAGATGGGGGGATTCAGAGGGAGGCAATATTCCTTTGAAGATGATACTGTAACTAAGAGAATGGTTTAGGTATTTGTCAGATCTGAGTTTTCATATAAAGCATTTGTGTGGCTCTAATTATTAGCTCCAATGGGCACAGATACTTCTTCTATTATATGCACCTTCCCCTATAGCCATGAACACCTGTGTTGAGTTCTGCACGTTCCTCCTGATATGGGAAAGAGGAACATTTTTTCTAAATTTGTGCTGTTTTTCATCAATTTTCATTCAGGTGTAGAGCTCAGATTGAAGTGAAGCAATATTGGGGAAAAGATGGGGGTGGGGTTATTTACACTCTGTATAAATATCATTAGAGAGTAAGGTAATATATTGAAGCCAGTTTCACTTCCTTTTAATTTCTACCACTAGGATAAGTAACTCCCATTTTCTCCCCAAGAGATTAACAAAAATTGATTTATTTTAGCCTGGTCTGGTCAGAGACCAGAGTACATTTCTTTAATAGGTCATATTATCATAATTTAAATTAACGTTCTTCCTTGGGTTTTAATATGACCATTTTTATCCCTGATGATCTTTGCAGTAACTTTTAAAAGGCTAAAATTTCGGATTTAGAAATCCCTGAGGAAAAGAGGTGTTAAGTTTGATTAATTTTGATGTCACACGCTTGGGTATATGATATTCTTCAATTTTATTTTAGCCAAGAAAGGCATCAAGACTATAGACATTACCACCATTCACTAGACAAGTTTGGTCTTGGAATACCTTCAGGAATTTTGAGACACTTTTCTTTATAAAAGTTATCTAAACAATAATTTTAATAAGCAATTTCTACCAACAGAACTTTCTTTCACTGCAGCATATCCAAACAGCTAACATATCATGATTTAAGTAACTACAAGAGCAAACACGATGGGCAGAGGGGTACCTGAGAACACCTCTCCTACCTACGACCTCTCCTCAGTCTATTAGTGTCCATACTGTACAGCTACAACCGACTTAATTTGGGATTTAAGTCTGCCTTCACTTGCTGCCTGTGAACTGAAGAATACCAAATAGTGGTCCTCCAATGTGACTTGAAATGCATAGGACTGCAGTCCGGGAGGTCACCTAATACAAGAATTTTCCAAGCATTAAAATCCATTCTTTAATTCCCCCAAATTAAGGAGGTTTATACATAAAACTCCAATCAAAGATATCTAATTCCTTAGGAGCAATAATTAATTTAACATCCAGTTGAACAAACACAAATCAGAAATGACTTCCCCAAGGCCACAATTAAAAGGTATATTGTAGATAAAAGGCATGGAACTCAGAATCCCCAGAAGGACCACCTTAGAAAAAGTTGGGCCTTCACTGAAGCCTACCAGCATTATCCTCCATGACTAAGGAAAGGAGCCTGGCTTAGGCCCAGGTCTCAGACAGGAAGCAGAAAGGAAGCAGGAATCCCAGTGGTATAGGAGGAAACTGCTGAAGCCAGAACATACATACATTGTTAGGCAGACTGCTCCTGAGTGGCAGGAAACAAGATGGTGTCTAAGTTAGGAGAACAAGGATAGGAAGAAAGGAAGCAAGCCAGATGGCAGAGACCTATGCCAGCCACTCTACTGCTCAAGGATAGATATCTGAGTTGAAACAGATTTCTTGCTGAATCAATTTCTCACTAATTTTATTAAGATGTTAAGAAATCTGCTCCGTGGAAATCATTTTGTGTGTTTTTGTTTGGTTGTTTGTTTGTTTCACTTTGGTTTTCATATATATATATATTGACATTTCTCAGGACCTTCAGTATCCTAAAATCCTCAACATCCCATGCCAGCCTTGCATTCAATAAATTGCCATTCCCTAAATCTAATATCTGAGATAATACACAGGCAGGGTTAGGTGGATTTTTCTATTATTCCTACCCCACTCTATTTCACATCCTTGGAAGGCAGCTAAGTCAGCTTTGTGCAGCCTTCGGTTTCCTGAACAGGAGCTACCAATGATGCAAGCCAAATACACTGACTCTAGATGTCAGTCAACTGCTCCTTCAGTGTCTTTGTGGAAAAGAGCTTCAAGAATTAGAATAAATTGGAAGGAAAAGATTCTTGACAGATAAAAATTCCTTTAAACATCAGTATTTAGCAATGCAGCACTTCTAAACATGTTTCAACCATTTGTGCAAGGAGAAAAATTCTGTTTAACCCTCAATTATAACAGAGATAAAGGTATAGAAGCTCTGGTTGAAGTGGCTCTCAAGGACCCACAACTTTACAGAGTTTGCCTCCCCCTTATTACCTTTTCTCCCTGTTTCTTCCCTGGCAGATGCTTCTGAGGCATATGTGTAGAATCCCAGAGCTATTTAAAACATGCTTGAAAAATACCGGCTAGTATAGGCTTTGGAATCAAGAAATCCTAGTTCCCAATCCCAATTCATCCATTTATCATCTGCATGAATTTGTGCAAATTAACTTAAGCTTCTATCCCTCAACTATAAAATGCAGATAATAATAGCAACCTCAGGGGCTGTTTTGAGGTTACATAAGATAAGGCTTGTAAAATGATTAACATTGCTTGGCCTATACTAAGAATTCAATAAGTGCTAGATATTATTTTTAAAATGACACATTTTCAACAACCATCTTAGAAGGTTTTTTAATAATAGAGGTAAGAATTTGTAACTAGTGCCTTAAAATCTTCTAGAATATTATTCCCCAAATCATTTTCAACAGAACAATATCTCCATGTAATATTTCCTGAATATCAAGCTTTGGTGGTAATATCTATTAGAAAAATGTTGTATTTAATAAAATCTCTCAGAGATTCACAATGCTAAATAAGAGCCATGTGTCTGGGAGCAGAAATCCATCAGTCACATGATGAAATTTCCCCTTAGAAAGGGGAAATTACTGGAGAATAGAGAATGGAATAGAGCACGCAGGACTGATGGCAGGCACACTAGCTAGGAGCCACTGCAGTCTCCCATGAGAGATTTAATGGTGGCATAATCCAGGTGGAATAAAGAAAAGTAATGAGATTCAAGAGTGAGTAAGGGAGAGGACAAGGGATATGACAGAGTCAATGATGAAACCCAGGCATCTGCCATTAAAAAAAAAAAAAAAAAAAAACAGGATCTGTATTGGCATGATCGATGGAAATGGAATGCAAGAGCAGAAGTGGGATTAGGGAAAGATGAGTTTCATTTTGTACTAGTCAGTATGAGATACAGATTGTCCAGACATTTTCCGTTGCAAGTGACAGAAACCCCATTCAAACTGACCAGAGTAAGAAGTGGTGTATTAACTCACATAACTCAGAAAGAGAGGGGTGTCTTGGTCTTGGGAATTAATGGCACTGAGGACAAGAATTCCTCCCTCACGGCCTCTGTTCTCTACTTATTCCCTATATCTACCTGTCAGTTGCCTTCATTCTGTCTGACTGGAAATGGGTTGCAGTTTCTCTGATTTAAAATCTACCAATCAGTGAAGAAAGAACTTGTTAGAAGAGCACCATGGTAAGGCCTCTGAATGAGTCACAGAATGAGTCACATTTCCCAAGATGAATGGCCAGGAAGGCTGTGATTGGAAAGAAGAAATTCTCCCATGGAATAGGTTCTGCAGCCACTAAAAAGAAATGAAGTAGAGAGGGAGAGGAGCTCTTCCTACAAGGTGCCCATTCACCCACCCACACACAAACTGCACAATAAACAACTGAAAGCATAATTTAATATCTACATATAACTTTTGAAGGATATTTATTCAAAATACTATTACTGGATGCTCTTCTGTATGGTTCTTTTTTTTTTTTTTTTGTTATAACAGTTTTCATTTTCTGTTCTGGGGATTAAACCTTGTACGTGCTAGGCAATCCCTCAAACACTGAGCTACATCCCAGTCCTCTTATGAGTTTGATAACTGGAGAGCCCCCCACCTGTGTGTGTGTGTGTGTGTGTGTGTGAGAGAGAGAGAGAGAGAGACAGAGAGAGACAGAGACAGAGACAGAGAGACAGACAGATACACAGACCGAGACAGACAGAGAGAGAGAAACCATCATAACAATGCATGATACCTTTCAGAGGCATTAACAGGCCCATTTTCAGGTGAGACTAAGCTAAGACAGAGCCAGGTTAAGTGATGTATGGGGCCAGCACATATGCCCAAGATTTTGGACATAAAATTTGGAGTGTGGTGTGGTTATAAAATATGGGAACCTTTGATGTCCAGATCTGGTCTTGTTAATACCTATCTGTTTGAGGGGGGATAAGGAGAAAAGAGGTGAGAAATTAACTATTAGTCTATTCAGTTAAAACTTAGTCCAACCAGATAATTCAAACAGTTCTTAAAAGAAGGCTCTGTCTATGGGAAAAAAATGAAGTGTTCCCTAGCTCCGCCTGTGTCATGTCTTTCTGCTTAGCAAGAGCCTTGTTAATTGGGGACCCCTCAGCTCTCTCCAGTGATATAGAATCCACTGAGATCTGGAAATATACTCTGCAGATATATACTCTGCAACCCTTACTCAAAATCACTCTAACCCTGACTTGAGCCACCCCTGTGGATAAATGTGCAGGCTCTCAGCGCACACAAGGGACTTGAGGAGGACTTAGGAAAACTAAAGACTCAAACCTCTCATCCTGGCCACACAGTAACACCAAAGTCTCTTCAGGTTTGGCAGCATCCTCAGTTGGTGCTGGTCAGCTTAATTGCTGAGTTCCAAATAGGCAGCATGAATGAGAGAGGCCTCTCCCTCTGGGCTACCCTTGCTTCTCTAAACCCCACCTACACTTTCTGGCTTGAAGCTTTGAAAAGAGAAATAGGGCCATGCAACCCTCAAGGCTCTTTCCTCCTCTACCTCTTCCCTCTGTCCTCTCACATGCCCTGGATTGGAAGACCTGACGTGCACACAAGATCAGTGCTTCTCAAATATAATTGAGCATCAGGATCACCCAGAGAGCATATTTGAAGAAACACAGATTGCTGAGTCCCATCCCTCTAGTAAGACTGGGATGGAACCAGGGGGAATTGGTATTTCTAGTAAGTGATACTGGATTTGGATTTCTATTTCAAGAGATACTGATACTGTTGTCTGGAGACCACACTTGGAGAAGCAATACCGTAAGTCACTCTTTGCCTCTACCTTGTAGTTAAAGCCTGCTGCAAACAAGGGGACTGTTTTCTACACATTGAGAGCACTTTATGATATGAATTTGCTCTTGAACAAGGGTGCTTTCTCTGTACATAAGGAGAATTCTATAATAGAAATCCTGTAAGATTAGTCCTTGATTTGTTAGATAGGACTTGGATTAATGAAGTAAATTCTTTATCACACCAGAAGGCCTGGTCAGTTCTCTTACTGTATTATTCTGTTTTGCATGTTTGGAGCTGAATACTGCCCTGTATGTTCTCTTTGCATTTGTTCTACAGCATTCCTAACATACCTGCAGGCAGATGAGCATCCTTAGCTGAATGAGGAAGTCATGAACTCAGGGAAAGAAAGTGTTTTTGTTTTTTAAATATACCTCACTACATATATTTTTCTGTTACTGAAATAACAGCATTTTTTTCCAAACATGAATTTTCTCCCTTCACTTATAGCTGCAGATTCATGGTGCCTCCTATCTTGGTACAGAAGCTCAACACTTCATCATAGTTTCCTTTATAATTGTTTAGTTGACATTTTTCAGATTACTGTCCCTGTTAACATTTGTAGTTCTTTTCATTTCTGAGTTGTTGTTCTTTTTTGCCTGTTTATAAAGTTTTTAGGAAAACAAACAAAAAAAAATTTTAAGGTAACTGTACAAATACTGTAAAAGTTCCTTTTGAAGAGGTCATCTGTTCTCAGCTGTCCTGAAACGGGGAAAGGAAGGGGCTGAGTCCAAGTTCAGTTTCATGAGAAGGAAGTAGTGGCCTAACCCAGATTAGGTGGTGTCAAGGATAATTAAAGCAGGGGCCTTCACCCTGTGGTGAAAGGATGCAAAAACAGAAAAAGATGTGCAAGGGCTAATTGAGTGACATCCCTTCTATGGCTAAAGTATGCCAAAGAAGACCAGCAGAGAAGGAGCAGAGTGGACGATCACAACTGGGACAATGTGAGGACTTCCTCCATAAGTCCTTGTGCTCCCAACATGCCCCAAGTCCCAACACCATGGAAAATTTTTCCTTCAGGTTATCCTTTTGTCTCTAGGTGTGCCCTTTTAAATGCCAATGTTCCTGAAAGGAATGTCTTATTTAGAACACAAACATTGTCATAGGAAAACTCTAGGCTTAGGGTCCGCCTGAAGTCAGAAGACAGTCTGAGCCTGCATGGGAACAGGACAATGGCTGGACATAAAACACCAAAAGGAGTAGGAACAGGTGAGGTAGCTTGGCCATTGGTGAAACTCAGAGGCTTCTAAAGCATCAACATACTGGTGACAGGACCAGAGTCCCAGAAAAGTGCACTGTGGCTTTAATCGTATCTGAGGTTCTTAACCCTGGAGTTGTGCAGTTCACAGGCTGGGTGCAATATGCAACAGCCTACATCCTTTGGAGGCCAAAATAAATAACCACAAGATGATCAGAGTGCTCCCCAACCTCATTCCCTTTCATTCTATATTGAATGAAACCTCCCTGAGAAACTTTTGAATCTCAACAACTGCCAAGTTAGACAAAAACAGACATGTTTTTCTTTAAAGACTTTATAAGGTTAACTGCTAGAGCTGCACAGCCTTCTGTGGAACAAGTAGGAAACATCCAGCTTTCAACCACTGCCCTTGCTTACCTAAAGCCTTTAAAGAGAAGCCAAAGAAGAACCAAATTCCAGCATGCACACAAATGTTTTCCACTGAATCCTAAAAAACGTCCCAGTAGGAAAGAACCCCTATCAGGTGGGAACTGACCCATCCCAATGTTATACTGGAGAAAGCCTCCTTTGGAGAGGTTCTCCAAGAGGCTTCTGAGCTTCTTCCTAGGACATTGGCGGTCCTGCATGCTCTACTGATAACTTTTCACTACCCACAGAGGAGCACCTGTGATTTTTCTGTTCAAAAATAATGCAATGAGACCTTCATTAATGCCTATAGAAAAACAATTGTGTTACAGAGTAGTTTTCCCAACTGTGCTCTAATTAGCAGTAATGAGCCAGGGGACCTCAGGCAAGTCACTTCTCTCTGGGCTTCAAGTTGTTCACCTGAAGAACCAGGAATTAGCTTTGTCTCTTGGTGCTGACTCAGAGTCCTCCCGGCACTAACTTGGCATGCTATGAAAGAATCACTATAGTTTTTCAGCATTTTTCCCATGATCAGCTATAAAAAGCCTGCTCTTGCTCTTATTGGATGATAGCAAGAGACTCTGCAAAGGCCAGAAGCACAGGAAGAAGATCAGACACTGCTTCTCACATGGTCGCCGTAGAATGTCTTTATAAGACCATATTCAGCATTCTTTGTTAAAAATCAAGCATCAAACTACATGTAAAGAGTTAAACAAGCTTGGCATAATGGCACACCCTATAATCCCAATGGCTTGGGAGGCTGAGAAAGCAGAATCGTGAGTTCAAAGCCAGCCTCAGTAATGGCAAGGTGCTAAGCAACTCAGTAAGACCCTGTCTCTAAATAAAATGCAAAATAGGGCTGGGGATGTGGCTCAGTGGGTGAGTGCCCCTAAATTCAATCTGGGTACCCATCCCCTCAAAAAAACAAAAACAAAAGCATTAAACAAATATATGGTTCCTCCACCTGTGACTCACTGAGACCTCCATCTCTGAGCTTCTCCCAAAGGACAGCAAGCAAAAGGCAGAGGCTTTCCTTACCTCACCTCAGCCCACCTGGCATTGTGGCAACCTCCCCACCTTCTGTGTTCAAACCAGAGTTAACAATACTCCAGAGGGTCCCTGGCACTTCAACCTGCGGGCAGGGCTGATTGCAGCTTGCTATGCAGAAAATGGACAAAGGCTCAGAAGAAAGAAATTGTGCTTTCAGGTTCTGAAGAGACATAATGAACAACGGGAAACACTTGTCGGTGTCTCAGGCCCTGCTTTTTAAATTTTCTCTTCATTCTGGGGTGAGCTGGAGCTTCTCCAGGGAGACATCTGCTCTTTTCATCTTCTGTCCTAGGCTCTTGTTTTCTGGGAAGCTGCTAAGGATGAGCATGGAATTTCCACCCTACTAGGGCTTTTTCCTGACAGCATTGCCCCAAATTCTTGACCAAGCTCTCCCAAAAAGGATAATAATAAGACACCAATAACATATGATACACACTGATCAACTCCTACATATCAGGAATGTGCTGATGCATGACATTCTCAAGTTACTTCACAACAACCCCATGAGGTGGGTACTCCCTTGATTCCACAGTACAGATGATAGAACTTGAAGTCAGAGCAATTAATTTGCCTGATGTTACGCAGTGAGTAATCAGATTTGGAATGTATTTTACTCCATTTGTGCTGTTATAACAGAATACCTGAAACTGGATGATATTTTAAGAGGAGAAATTCATTTCTTACCATTATGGAGGCTGGGAGTCCAAGATCAAGGTACCATAAAGTTGAGTTTTCTGATGATGGTGGCTATCTGCTTCCAAGATGGCACCTTGGAAACTTTTAAGAAAAAGAAAAAACACTTATATGACTCAGGAAATGACAATTGCTAAAGCTCTGTGTCAAAAACTGGAGGCAAAGACTCTCTCTATATATAATATATATTATTCTTATTAATAATTATTCTTATTATTTATTATAGAATTTTTTATTAATTATATTAATATATATTGTTTTAATTAATTTATTTATTTTAGTTTTACATAATTCCTTGGGAACCACATTCAGGCATTGAAACCCTGTTACCTGCCATTAGACTTTCCTGAGGGGAACTACCTATCTGGATTTCTATGAATGCTTCCTGGCTCCTGGTCACTGTTCTGCATATTGGTCAGGGCAGCCTGTCTGCTTACTCTCTTTCCTGCTAGGGAGCTAATGGAATAGTCTTGCCCTGGAACCCACAGCCAGCAATGTCCTTGTTCATGCACCCCCTGCTCTAATTCAGATTGCCTCACTCCAAGGAACTGGTCTTCTCCCAGAACTCTGCCATCCATATCTGTGCCTGTAAGAGTTAATTTTGTCATGTGCTGCCAGACACCAATGTGACCCAGAGATGCCCAAAGAGCATTTGACATTGCTAGTCAGGGACATGGCAGACCACAGTCTTTGGCACTGAACAGGTTAGAGAAAGAATTGGGTCAATATGAGTCACAGCAAGAAAAAAAATCTATAGAGTATTAGATTTGGAGAATATTACTATCCAGTGTTATTAGAATACCTATCTGGCCATGCTAGCTAGGGCTGTATCAGCGTTTCCATTATAAATCTTATTTTCAAGGGTTTATGACTTACTGTAAAAATTCAATTGAGACTGAAAAGCAATCAACATACTGAGTTAGCAGGGCAGAAAGCAGTTTGATTCAAAGAAAAGATAAAAAGTCAAAAAGAAACAAACAAAAAGGAGAAAAGGAAAACAAGTTGTTTGAAAAGAGAACAGCTAGAGAATTACCCTGCCTTGTGCCTTTATGTGAATTAAACATGGTTTTGTTTTTAAATTTGAGTTTTTAGGGGTTATTAACTCCTATGGGGAAAGAGGCCTGTGGGGATTATAAAGCCAAATGCATTTACCTCCATGATGTGTTTTCAGTTGAGAAAGCCCTGGTAGCAGCATGGGTAAAACCTTATTCTGCAGAGGTTCTACAGGAGCAATGCCCTCCTCCTCACAGACTATTCACGAAAACTCCAGAGAGCCTATAATCACAGCAATTTGGGAGAGTGATGCAGGAAGATCTCAGGTTCAAGGCCTGAGAAATTTAGTGAGACTCCCATCTCAAAATAAAATAAAAATGGCTGGGGTTATGGCTCAGTAGTAAAATGCCCTTGGGTTCAATCCTCAGTACTAAAAAAGAACAGTTTTTAAAGATACACATTAACTCTTTACTGGTTTGGCAAAAAATATGATGGTTATTTTACATGCCAATTTGATGCCCAAAGAGCTGGTAAAATATTATTTCTAGGTGAGTCTCTAAGGGTGTTTCAGAAGAAATTAGCCTTTGTATCAGTTGACTGAGTAGAGAAGATCACCCCCAACAATTTAGGCAGACAAATTCCAAACTGTTGAGGTCCCAGACAGGACAAAATGGCAGAGGAGGGGTGAATTCACTTTCTTCTCCTACTCTGGCTTACTGATGCCCCTAGCCTCCATCAAAATCAGGACTTTGGCCTCAGATTGAGAGTTATACTATTGGTCTGCCCTGTTCTTGGGCTTTCCAATCTAGCCTGAATTACTTCATTTGGTTCAGTTTGCAAAGGGAGTATTGTGGACTTCTCAGCATCCACCTTGATGTAAGTGAATTTTCATACACACATCTGTGTATACACACACGTATACTTTTGAGGGGATTTATTACTAATATATATGTACATATATATTCATAATAATTTTCCCTGGAGATCCCTAATACAATAGAATAAAGGAGATGCTCAGTAAGTTTATACTCTCTGATGAAGAAAAGGTAGATTTTGATCCAATTAGTCATTTCCTAAAAATAAAGCAACAGTCTACATCTCTGTTACCCTGGAGAGAATATTTTGAGACAGACACTCAAGGATTCTATACATCTCTGACTATTCAGTTATAATTTCACTATAAAGGAACTCAAGATACACTTGCCACTTTTGCCAACATCACCCCTAACCCATACATCCCAAGAAGAGGACAGTTCTTTCAGATCAGAAAAAGCATTTCCCAAATATTAAAAGTACAGGCTCAGATACATGATTCATCCATGTCCACAGTCTTTCGAGAATATGCTTTGCCCCCACCTCCAAATTTTCCATAAATAAACCTTAGGCAGGCTCAGGGGAATAAGGAGAAGATAACAATCTTTTGGGTCCAGACTTTCTCCTGTGAAAGAGCCCGCAGTTGACAATCTGGCTGGAAGAAAATAAGGAGCTTGTCTGGAAGCTGCGGTTGCTTAGTAAACCATATAACTATGATTATAGTGCTGCTGAGAACATTCAGTTGCTTATGATCCCTTTGTGGGAGTGTTGATGGGAACTATATGGGGGATAATAATGCCCATCCAAACCTTGTTGCCATCACAAAAGTGAGATTCATGCACAAAAGTGCATTTGGAAAGGTGATATATCTGAAAATCATGGCTGAATCCTAAGTAAAAGGGTTGAGTAAAATAAATGTGGATGGAATTAATTTTTATTAAGTATTAGTGCTTATTATTATTGTTAGCGTATGCCAGTTGCTTTTTAGACATTATAAAGCCCCATGATATAGTTATATGCATATCCGTGTCCATTGAAACAATGAGGATTTAAGACTAATTAATTCACCCCAGGTTAAAACACAAATTGGCAAAGGCAAGATTGAATCCATACCTCTCTGATGTCAAAGCCCTTGATTATTCCACATCAGCTCCCATTAATACTTGGATATACTGAATGAAGTACAGAATGAAAATGACTGGAGAAAGTCTAGAAATGTCACACTTGATATTATCTGGGGCAGGACTGGGTATTAGCCTCATGAGCATGTCCACAGAGGAAGGCTGACTTGATACTGATACCTCAAATATAGAACCATAAAGTTCAGAAAACAAGTTTCAGGGATTGTTTGAAAAAAAAAAAGCATCTAATCATCTTTCTGATTTTATATGTAAACAGTCTTATTGTGAACTCCAAAGACAAGAGCTCCCTTATTTTAAAGGCAGTGTTGGTAATTAGATATTGTCTCAGCTTCCAGCCCACCTGGCTATACTGCTGCTTGAGGCTAGAGCTGGGACATTGCAAACTGCATTTCTGCTTGCCAGCCAGAGCCCTTCTCAGCTCTGCCAACAGGAGGGGCTGGAGGGAGTCTGTGAGGCCCCAGGGGGGTCCTTCCGCCCAATTCCTATTTGCTTTCTGTTCCTGTGCTGTTCTTTCCAGTTTCAAATGTTTCCCACACTCCCCAAACCAGCCAGCTCTCAGGGGCTCCTCTGAGATTTTAGATTCTAATCACACCAACCTCTTGCCTCTGCTCCCCTGCAATAGAGATTTGGGTTAAATAGTCTATATCTGAAACACTTGGGACCAGATTTTTCCAGGTTTGGAATATTTGCATACACATAATGAGATATCTTGGGGCTGGGACCCAAGTCTAAACACAAAATTCATTTATGTTTCATCTCTACCTTATACACAAACCTTGAAGGTAATTTTATACAGTATTGTTAGTGCACCTGTGTTTGGACTACAATCTATTATATAAATTCAAGCATGGAATTTTCCACTGGCAGTGTCATGTTGGTACTCAAAAAGTTTTAGATTTTAGAACATTTTAGACCAGACTTTTGGATTAGGGATGCTCAACCTGGAGTAGCTTCTTCTTGGAGCTGCTATTCCTGTATTATTTTAGTGCCCTTTTTGCCTTTAAAATGCCTGTTTAGCTAATTCCTTTAATTAAATTCTGTATTAGATTAAGTAGTATGGTTTATTTTCCTGAAGGGGTCCTGACTGATAATAAGTCCTCTAAAAGAAGCTTCTTTAACCTCTTTCTGAAGTTCAATTCTCTGTGCTATCTGAAAATTTGCTTTTATACTGTGTTTTATTACAAATTAACTTATTCTCGCTCCAGTACTAACTTATTTTGTGACTTTGAGCACAGAAACTTAACTTGTTTGAGGCTCAACTTTGTCACCTCTAATACTAAGGTCCTAATATCTTTTCAGTAATGTTATTGCAAGAACTGAATGAAATAATCCACAGGTAAACACCAAGCACAGTAGCCAGTGCGGAGAGATGCTTGTGATAAACATGCTTTTTTTGTTGTTCAGCATTCATACTTGAGGTATCACCTTCCTGATATGTCAACAATCCTAATCTGTTCCTAATTTTTGAGAAATTAATCCTTCAATTTGAGGCATACACATGGCTAAACATATCTAATCAAAGTAAGTCATCACCGTGGATTCAGAGATTAATCTAGGAATGGATCCATGTTTCAAGTCAGGCCAATAAGAATAACCAGTCACCATGACTCTTCCTAGGATTGTGGAAACTAATCGTATTAAATTATTTCTTGTTCTGATCCCTAAACTGTGAAATCATACAAGCCTATGATTCTAGGAACATCTTTCCCACCACAAGGGTGACCAACTAGTCCCAGTTTGCCTAGAACTTTCCTGATTTTAAAGATAAAAGTCTTGCATTCTGGGAAACCCCTTAGCAAACTGAAACATTTCACCACTCTACCATCACATGGAGGTTTGCAAGAGAAAGTAGCACCTACAAAAGAAAGCAGGCATTTCTCCTGAGATACAAAAATGGCCAATGAGTACAAGAGGCTCAGCATCCTTCATTATGAGTGAAATGCAAATCATGTGTGCATATCGTAAAAAAAAAAAAAATCTCAGGTATCCTTCATGGGTCTTCCTTCATCAAGCTGAATATTCATTTTCCAACCTTTTGAAGCAATGCTTAAAAAGTTCTTTTTGACTAATATCTGCACCAGAATAGCACACAATATTTTATAGAATTCTTCAACATAGGTCAAATATGAGATACAGAACTCCCCATTCTTATCAACAAAGGTATAGCCAATGTGTCTCACCACTTGCCATCTCATCTGGTAGCAAGTGGCTATAGAATATATACTCTGAAAATGAATCCTCTTGCACTTCAGATGTTCTTACTCCTCCTTCATAATCACCTTGATATTTCTTATGTATTATTAGTGAAAGGGTAACCACATTTTAATATTGTGAAATGGGGCTTAATTGTTAGTATATAATTGAGTGGCTCTAAGTAGAGGGAACTAATTGGCTCTATGAAAATATGATGTGGTTCTGTCAGGTGTCCATCTGGATATCAAAATACCCCTATAGCTGATGAGTTCAATTGGTTTGCTAGTTTTTTGCAATAAATTGGATTTTATTAACTTCCTTTCCTCAATGGCCAACTTAATCACAAGGAGATCGGCGTGGGGCTGGAGGTAAGAGAAACTCACCAAATGGGGTAGAGTCTCAAATACACTAAAATTGAAGAAAAATTCTGACAATGGCAGTAGTAACAGCAACCATCACAAAACAGGCTAAATAAAATAGCCTCTTACTTTTTTAAAGATCACAGTAGACAAGTCTTTTCAAGTTTAGTCTTGTTTTTTTTCATCTGTAAAAATAAGTTGGGGGCATATATTTCTAAGGTCTTTTTCAGAACCAAAATGTGTGTTCAACATATCATAATGAATTTGGTTATTAAGTACTTCCATCCACTGTAAAGAAACATGATGTAAATCATTATTCCCAATTTACAGTTGCATAAGTCAGAGCAGAAGTTCAAGGTGTGAAAGCCCAAAATAAACATAGTATTTTTCATAAGTCAAATAGTGCTTTACTCCTGTATTTTTTCAATCAGTCAAACCATATGAATAAGGGCCATTTTTGTGGGGAAACCTTCCAAATGCTGTTTCAGAACCTCCATACTGGAAACAAAAGATCTGGAAGAATATTTCAGAATGTCATAGGTAGCAGATATCAACTGCTGGAAATAATAAAATAAGTACTACATATCAAAAACCTGTGAGGATAAAAAAAATTAATAACAAAACACATCAAGATTTATATGATATCTTTCTAAGTAGTGATTAAAATCACGTACTTATACAACACATTTCTTGGACGCTAGAAGATCTCATGCAAATCCAGTTCATTTCACAGTCAGCACCCTGTGGAATTACCAGGAGCATAGAAAGGAAGAAGCAGTGAATTTTGTATTTATTAATTTGTGACAGCATGGAGCTGGATGCAGAACAATATTAAGGTGACACCAGCCAGGGTATCAATCAGTAATGAATGCTATTACATTGCTGGAAATTGAATGAGATGGAAAGAATGTATTTTTAAGAACTCTTTTCAAGCTGTTTATCTATGTGGAAGGTAGAAATATTTTCAAAAACCATGTGGGTTGGAATGAGCCCATCACATATTCAGATGAATACATTTGTGAACTGCCTTCTAAGAAAGGCAAAAGGGTTAATTCAAAGATTTCTCTCTTCTAAGCTGGGAGCACACCTTTGGGGCTGATATGAATTAGTTAGGGCAATAAAGAAAATCTGAGCTCTTCAATTTGCATCATTTCCTCCCATGAGATAGCGCTTCATTTTCTGATGATCAAATATTGACATGTACCAAATTGATAGGACACAAAATTATGAGCATATTCCTGGGATGCTCCCATGTTTTAGCCCAGCCCTTCCCCCACACACATTCCTCTTGGATTCAAGGGAAGTACAGTACAGGGAAGGAATTGTAAAAAATTTGATCCCTAGGAGACTTTCTCCTTGTGTCCCATTTTCAGTCCTTTGACCCTGTACACAACAGATAGAAAACTGGTTGTGCAAGGCACAGTGTAATGTATGAAGTCGAAGGCTATCCTAGCTAACCCTGCTCTGATTTGCTTTGGTTTGTGATAAACAATTCTTATAGCTAGAACCTCAGTCACTGACATAAAGTGACTTATTAAGACACAGATAATTTACTCAATTTTAACAATTAAACATCAAGCTGACAAATAAAATGCCCATGAGAAGTCCATTATTCGTGAGGAAAACAGGCACCTCCTGTATGTCCACCATGGTACTGGGGATCCAGAAATGAGAGAGCACAGCCCCCTGCCTCTCAGGAAGAAAAAAAACAAATGTGAACAATTTTCAGCAATGGCTCTGAATTTTGTTTTTGTTTTGTTTCCTCCATGAATCTAGCTTTTTTTCTACATGTAGTAAGTACTCTTTTAGAATGTACCAGAAGCTTCCCGATGCCAAAGGGATTCAATTGTTCAACAAACATTTATCATGCATCACTCTGCTCTGGAAACTGCAGCAAGTGGTAGAGATACAAGGATGGATAAGATGAAGGGCTTGCCCTAAGGGAGCTCAAAGGTAGAAACAACCTCAGACAACTCAGCTGAGATGGAGAGAAAGGAGATAAAATTTATATAATCTGATTCCGTTCAATGATGATGTGCTAAATCCTCTATGTTATTTTCTTTCATCATAGTAGCAAACCCACAAAGTATTAATAACACTATTTCATGAGTAAGAGTATGGAGAAATGTTTTGCTTTTTTGTTAATAGAAGCTGGCCAAAGAATTCTTCTGTAAGGAAAAGCTAGCTTTGTTGAAAAGCAATTGTACAAACCCATTCGTCCAAATCAAGGAGAATCAGCCTCCATGGCAAAGGTATTGGGCTGGGCACTGGATTTCCTTCAAAGGAACTAAGAGAGCTACTGCAAGTAATGAAGAGAGGATACAGAGGACGTCAATGAAATTGAAACAATGGAGTAAAAGCAGCACAGAGTTCTGCATGGGGAAAGTGTCAGCAGAAAAGCAGAATCCAAAAAATTAAAAGCAAAAGAAAAACAAAATCCCTGGCTAAGGAGTAAACAAAAAAGGAAACGCAGGAGAAAAGGCCACACTGAGAGATTTTCTAAGACAAGTGCTGTGTGCCATGCGGGTAGCTCTTCCTGTGACATCACAGATACTCAGTGAACTTAAATTTCTGTGGAAACCAGTGAAGACACTGAATTATGGCTCCAAGTTGACCAAGTACTGGACAGAGTCTGCAGTAATGACTGAAAGGGCTGGTGCCTGTTTTAAAATAAAAAATGGGGAAACCAAGAAGAAAAGATATTGAGCTATAAAACTATACTTTTGTACCTTTCAAGATGCAAGTCTCTAGTCTCAGGCTGAAAGCCCACTCTTGCCAGAGTATTGAGAGGAAATCCAAAAGTCCTACTCTCCAAACATCAAAGATTTGGGAGTCAAAAGGCTGAGCTCATAGGGACAGATCACAGGCACAAAGGGTTGTTAAGAAAGGAAGTATTTCTGAGATCTTACAACAAGAGAAGAGAAAGAATGAACATTCATGACCCCATCACATTACATCTTTATGACTTAGAAAGGCTACAAATGACCACGAAAAAGTGGAAAAGTCAGGAGGAGAGGAAAGAATGAAAATTTAGAGGTACCAACGCCCAAGAACTAGAGATGAGACAGCTGGAAGTCAGAATAGGAAAGGAAGGATTGGTTTAGCAGTGGAGAAAGAGTTTTTAAGAGCATATTCTACATAAATATCTTGAATAATATGTTTTCTAAAATATGTAAGGGATAAGCTTTACTTTCAGGAAGAGACATGAATTTTTAGCTAAAAGAGAATTTCAACAGGGATTTAGGAGTTGAACAGGGAGCCCCATTCAGACTCCATGGCCTCCACTGATCTAGAATAGAGGTTCTTGTGTGACTTGGATGCTGATACATGGAGGTAGGGGAATTTGCAAAGCTACCCCTAAGAGAAATTCACCCGTCTTTGTCACCCTGGAACGTGGAGAAAAGAAATGGGACAAATGTGTCACATGGTCCCTCCTCGACATTTCTGCTGGACACTGCTCATCTCTGACCTCTCCTCTGGCTAAAATTATCCTGGGTCCTCAGACCAGTCTTGTTTTCACTCCTACATAATAATCAGGGCTGCATCATAGTAAGGTTTTCCCCCATGTCTTCCCAGGTTTTTATAGCATAAATCCTGCAGTCTCTTTGAATATGACCTTTCCACTTCAGAAGAATTTTATTAATTTGCAACTCAGCAATGGTCTCTAGGCCCTACATAGCAATTAGGAGAATCTACTGTGTAATTTTGGTGTTCCCAAAACTTCAATATTGAAATGGTAGTTCATTTAACCTGAAGAAAACAAAGTTTGCTATAGCCACAATGTCAACAGATATTGAGTAATGGCCTAGCTCACCAGAGAGCTAAAACTCAAAGTGTGATATTTTAAAGCAGTAACTTACAGTCATGAAATAGTTGAATTACTTTATACTATAAAATTAAGTCTCCTAGTGAATCTGAAGGGAGGGGGTGAGCAGGGATTAGAAGTAATGCATTATGTAGATTCACTTAAGAATATGAATAGCAGGAATTCTTACCATGACACATATTCCAAACCAAGGCTTTTGCCATTGAATAAAGTAATTATCATTCATTAATCTCTGCAAGGATTATGAAAATGTGTTTATGATCAGGCTCCAAAGTATTTGCAGCCATGATTATAAGGACAGATTTGTCATTCCAAATAAGCAGATAATCTTCCTGTGTAATGAGCCTCTTCTCATAGATTAAAATGCATTGTGAGAATCTCAAGCAAATGATGTTCCAAATACCATTTGTTACTTCTAAGTTTATTCAATGTGATTAAACCTAAAAAAATAATAAAACACCTCTTTTGCCTCATTCTTTTCCTCTCTTCCTTTGAATGTTTTACTCATGAATTTACTTCAAGCTATTCTGACAAAGCTTAAAAGATATTTTAAGTTCATTTTCCTTGATACAATTAACAATGGCATTCGGTCTCCTATGTACACCATGGAAATAGTACATCCAGGCAGCAAAAAGAAGTAAGGACTTGGTGCCAAAGAGTTTGGGGTTTGAATTTCTATTCTATCAATTATTATAGAGAAGTTATCCAATCTCCTTCAGTCACAGGTTCCTTCCCTATAAATGGGGGTAGGATGGTTTCAACAATATGACATTACTCAACAATAAGACCTCCTCCACCCATCCCAGGTCTTCACACCCATGTTTCCTGAAGGGTGAGTAGGATCAGCAAGCATAGAATGCACCTGTTCCCAACCCACCTGGACCACCTTGACTATTGCCATACTAGGGCTCCTGGCAAGGCAAGTACATATCTAGTGACTTAGCAAAGGATGGAGGGAGTCTTCAGTTATTTCCTGATTCATCTGAATTCTTACAGTACTCAGAGAAGTCTGTGTGCTCAGTTTTATATCATGGGCTAATTGCTTTGTATACAAGCCTGATTTTTCCAGTGGGACTAAATTTGAATTGTGTCTTCCACTGTTTGATTCTATTTTAAAAGTTAACATCCCATCAGCTAATTCAACATACATACACACACACACACACACACACACACACACACACACACATATATATATATATATATATATTATTTCCTTTATAAAAAACTTTTGAATTAGTTTTATTATTGGGGCGGATTGGTCCTGCTTTATTAGAGAGAAAATAAAAGAGGATTAAATGCGATAGATATTTAATTCTTCTCCACTAAAGATCTGGCCTGGTAGGCAATCCAGGTGCAGGCAACTTTGCTCCTATCTAGTTACCTATAGCTATCCCCAAAGTGATAACCCCATCCATGTGCTTGAAACAGGCTCATGTCAGTGAGAGAAAAACAAGAAGTAAAATCCAAGGAGATTATCTTTAAGGACATGAAGTGAACCTGCACACAGCACTCATCTTCATAACCCATCAGACAACACTTGGTCAATGGTCACACAATCTACAAGGGGAGCTGGAAAACAATTTCTCGCCTGCAGGGGTAGAGAGAAAAGGGAGAAGGTATGCTAATTAAAACTTGAAGGATCCATTACAAAAAAGAATGAAAGGGCACAGATTTCCCAGAGTTGCCACATTGAAATCAGAGGATTTCACAGAAAATTCTAGAGAAATGACTTTTGGTTTTAAATAGAAAGATTTGACACCACAGGGCTCAGATCCCAACATAATAACAATGAGATGGCTTTGAATACCAAATGCTCCTTTTAAATAACATTTGCAACATCTATTTTTGTCACAGTGCCCCCACAGGCCCTTATATCCTTTCTATATTTTTTCTCCATTATTCATTCACATCATTTGCCTAATCCCAGTGGCACTGGAGCTGCAATGCAATGATCCTGGCCACCACCATTGTGTGCTGAGTATGTTATAAGCAATTTCCTTATGTTGTCTCATTTTATCCTCACAGCAATTTTGCAAGGGACCTTTCTTTACTCTGGGGTATAGCTGAGTAAAACCAAGGTTCAGAGAGAATGAACACCTTGCTAAGTTTATCTAGAAAGTGAAAAATACAAAATGCAAACTCTTTTTTTGTTTCCATCTGACTCCAATGTCCATACTGGAAAATGGGTGATGGGGGGGTGCCCAGAAAGAAATATGGCACTTTTCAAAACAGCATACTACAGGGACACAGCCACATCAATGTTTATAGCAAATAGCTAAGCCAACCTAGATGCCCTTCAGTAGACGAATGGATTTTAAAAAAATGTGGCATATATACACAATGGAATATTACTCAGCAATAAAAGAGAATAAAATCATGGCATTTGCAGGTAAATGGATGGAGTTGGAGAAGATAATGCTAAGTGAAGTTAGCCAATCCCCCAAAAAACAAATGCTGAATGTTTTCTCTGATATAAGGCAACTGACTCATAGTGGGGTAGGGAGGGGGATCATGGGAGGAATAGACGAACTCTAGATAGGGCAGAGGAGTGGGAGGGGAAGAGAAGGAGCAGGGGTTTAGCAGGGGGTTAGTGGAATGTGAAGGACATCATTATCCAAAGTACATGTATAAAGACATGAATTGGTGTGAACATACTTTATATACAAACAGAGATATGAAAAATTGTGCTCTATATGTATAATAAGAATTGTAATGCATTCCACTGTCATGTATTTAAAAAATAAAATCAACTAAAAATAAATAAAATAAGAGAACAACAAAAAAAGAAATATGGCTCATTTCAATTTACCATTTTTTTTGGTGAAACAATTTTTTTCTCTTTTTGCCCATGACATCATTAATATTGACTCTTCAGACAAAAAAAAAAAAAAAAAAAAAAACACTTCTTTTAGATAATATAAGTCATTAAAGGAACACAGCTTAAGACCCTCATATAGAGTGACTGTGAACCAATGTGGAGGAGATATCAGCAGCCAATCTCACTCCCTAGTGGGTCCTGGGGTTTCCAATGAGAGTTCCAAGAGGGTCCATCCCCAGAAACAGCAAACACACCCTGTATTGCCCTCTCTGGTACCTCTTCTCTTCTCAGATCCACTCTGCTATATTATCCTTTAGCCATTTCCCTCTGACCCTTTGGGGCCCAGCCTCTACCATGAAGTCTTCCTCAACTAGGGAGGGCTCTCTCCCTTGGACACCCTTAGCTGTTAGGACCTTCCATTTTCATCGTTGACTCTTGGCCACACGTTCACATATGTACCTCCAAACCCCCAACTAAACAGCAAGCCCACACTGAACTCAGTGCCCAATTCAGAGATAATCTTCAATAAACCTATGGAGACTGATTAATGTTGTCAAATTAGATGTTTCTCATTTTTTTAAATCCAATTCAAAAAATCATATTCTGAATTTAACATTTCCTGTTTATATCCTTGAAACATGACATTTCTCTTTTTTCCTCTGAAAGCTTCAGAGTCACTGTGGGAAACAGCATAAAAGAAGTAAAGAAAAAGTTGCCTGAGAATCCAAAGGTCAGGTCTTTGGTTTTGGCTCTGGTTCCATTCATTCATTCACTCAGCAGACATTGGGCATCTTAACACACCATGCCTTGAAACAGACACCAGAAGCAAGATGGAAAAGGTGAAGTTGTACACTCTAGAAGATCTCATTTTGGTCAGAGAAGCACACAAGAAAACAGTAATTACATTACAGATGAAGGAGGGCTCTGTTGAAAGACTGGACTACAGACAGGGAGTGTCAAAAACAAGCTGTGAGAAAGAGACTCTGTGCCTCAGTATTCTCCCTTGGCAAGACAGAAATACCTGCCCTCCCTTTGCCAGGCCTCATGCTATCAGATGAAGCAAAGTATTAGATTCGTAAGAATCATTATGGAAATTTTCAGTTTTGTTCTCTCTCTAGTCTTGACAACCTTCATTAATCTTTGTAGTTCTTAACTCTTGTTTACAAAAAAAGTGATTCATAGCTACATAACAATTAGTGATAAAGTTAATTAGAATCTAGACTTATTAACTCTCCTTTCTCAGCAATTGCTCACAGTTTAACATGAAAGGTCATTTTAAATGCAAGATAAAGGGAAGCAAACATTCATTGGCAAGGAACTAAAGATACCTAACTACAGAGGATATTAATTTCTTTTTAGAAAATGAGTCTGGAAGAGGGTGGAACATGGCGGCGAGAGGGGAGGCAGCACTTTCAGTACCTCCTCAACAATGGGGTCAGAGAGACGCATGGATACGCTTAGATACGACCTGCTGAGAAACTCCTAGCAAAATTCCACTAAAGAGAGATCGGCCGGGAATCGGTAGGATTTTTGGAGGTGACAGTCTGCGCTAGACGAGTGAATCTCCGCCACGCAGCGCAGAGGTCCAGACCCGCCAGCCTCTGCCCGCGCGACTCGGCGACTGTCGGCTGCCTGCACCGGCCCCCGCGTCAGGGTGGATAGCCTCCGAGGCGCAGCGCAGCAGGAGCGGTGCAGGGACTCTAGGAAGAGGTCTCTCGCCAAGCCTTCATGAAATAGCAAACCGGGAGCTGAAACCAACCAGAAACAGACCAGTCCCACCCCTCCCTTCGGACACTCTGGCAAGGAGCCTGGGGCCCGCCATAGCAGAGTGGTGACATCACCA
>NW_026000242.1:14720169-14757585 GCF_001458135.2 Marmota marmota marmota
GGAGGGGGGAGGATGGGAAAGGCAGCGGAGCACAACAGACACTAGGATGGCAATTTGTAAATCAATGGATGTGTAACTGATGTGATTCTGCAATCTGTGTATGGGGTGAAGGTGGGAGTTCATAACCCACTTGAATCAAAGTGTCGAATATGATATGTCAAGAAATTTGTAATGTTTTGAACAACCCACAATAAAAAATTAAAAAAAAAAAAAAAAGAAAAAAAAGAAAATGAGTTTGGAAATGAGAGCACTTTCAGCCTGGAGGATAGAGGACTGGTCAACGGTGCCAACCATCATGGTAACTTTTCACATGGTTGCGTGTACCATGGAGGAGGGTGGAAAGAGCTTGGAGGTGTAGGAGGAAGAATTCTGACTCTGCCTCAAGAGGGTGCTGAGCGCGTGCCTCCTGTTTATATTCACATGGACTTCTCACAACAACCCTGTAAAGTATGTTCATAATTATCCTCATTTTACAAAGGAGGAAATTTAAGTCACCTTGATTAGAAAAAACTCCCCACAAACATTGTCATTATCTGAATCATCCTTTCCACCCCAAAAAAGAAACTGTTGGGAAGGAAAAGAGAATTATTCAGAACAAAATTTCCATTAATTTTTTCTTCTCAAAATATAGAATAAGAAAATGTAGTAGAATATAGTAGAAGCTCCCTCTACCAAACACCCTAAGCACCCAGCACCTCAGTGTGCCACCCCGCAGGGATGGAAAACAGCCAGAACCAGACCAGACACGTCAGAGAACAGAAGCACAGCCCTGCCTCCTGCTACTCATGACTGGCTCACAAGAAAAAAGAAAAACACAGGGCTCTTGGGTGCCAATTATGTATTGTTGAAAATTGAAAACTAACAATGGCATTCACTCAAAAATCTAAAAGGACCATGAGTCAGTTCTGACAAGCATAATAAGCCCTGGATAAATACTTTTAAGAAACTTGAAATTTTTTAAAAAAAAAAATCATCATTTAAATCAAAACTGGGTGCTGCTAATTGTTCCATGACTCACTCCATAAGTATTTTGAGCCAATTTTATTTTACTTATTCTTCTTCAATAAACTAAGAATCTTGATTCTATCATCTGGAGCTTGACAGAGAGGTTTGATGGGGAAGGGAAATAATGGAGTAGTCAGAAAGGAGATACCTTAGTCCTAATTCTTCCTTTTAGGGAGGAAAATTCAGATTCAACAAAGCTATCAAGCGAATAGTCTGACCTGTCTTCTCTGTAATAAAAACAAGCTTTAAAACATTCCTCACTGGGACTATTGAGGGATATCAATTAATACCCCAATGAACAACAGACTAATTCCTCCCACGGTTGCCCATATTGAATAAGTTATGTGTTCATGGTAGCCCTGTTTTCCCAAGAGATGTCAAGCAGTCTATACTAAGGCATGGAGCTGTTTGGGATCCTTCTCATTTGCTCTAAATCCCAGAGGGCATAGAAGCCTCCCACCTCACTCTTCCTAAACAACAGTCTATCAACAGACATTCACTAAACAACTACCTGCAGCCACCTACTCTGAATTCAGAGTCCATCACTTCTGGCCCAGAATTTATAGGATACTGAGACAGAATGGTGTAAGCAAAGCTGCAATAAAACATGATTATTCTAACAGAGGTAGGTATATGGAGCCACAGGAAGGATGGGAGAGGGAAATACCAACCAAGTTGTAAGAACTGGAGACAGGGAAGGGTAAGGGAAGACTTCCCTCCAATTAAGGTAATATTGGAACCAGGCTGTAGAGAATATGCTTGAGTTCTCCTTCACTGAGATAGGACCAGGTTTTGTTCAGAACTATATTTCCAGATTTTGCCTGAGACATTTACCAAAGAGAGAAAAGGAAGGAAGGAAAGAGGAAGAGACTTACCTTACAGGCATGGAAAAGGGGTTTGGAGACTTCCTTTGATTTGCCCAGTCCCTGTTCTCTGGAATGTCTCATCTTGTCTATAGGCATTGTATTAACAGTATATTATATTTCTAGTGCTTGAGCTTGGCTTCTGGACATATCTTATTGGTCCAGAAATGAGCTGTTGGCACAAAATAAACTTAAGTATCTTCCTTGGCATTTGGGATTGGAACCCAGAAAGAAAGCCTTAGCCTCTCTGGATGGTTGAGTCTAAAATTTACCAACTTGGGAGATGTGGGAGTCTCCACATCTCCACCATGTCTTCCACCATGTGAACAGGTAACAAAGTAAGTTCATCCACAAAGAGCAAAGAATAAAGTAGGTATACAGATAAAATCAGAGACCAGAAATAAGGAGAGATGACAGATGAAAAATTTAACCTAAATTTCTCTTGTCTTCCAGGTCCTGGCCCCTAATGCCCAGTTAAAATCCTGCCTTTTGAGTTCCTTGAATAGCCCCATTTTTCTTTCCATTAAATTGTATCCATTTTTATTTAAGCCAGCTTTACTTGTTTTCTGATATTTGGAACCAAAAGAATCTTATCCAAGACAGTGAGGGAGCGGGTGGAAGAAATTCCAGACAGAGGCTTAAAATAAACAAAAGGGTTTTATTTTGGTTTTGTTGTGGTTGTTGTTGTTGTTGTTGTTGTTGTTGACAAATGGGCATGAGGAGTGTGGTCTTCCATTAGCTGAGTAAAGGAATAGGGTCTTGAGATGCCAAGAAAAGAAGGAACTAGACATACCAAAAACAGATCCATCTTCCTCTGAAAATTCCTACATTTGAAATATGCCTAGGAGCCATAGTCAAAAAGTCTGAGAGAGGTTTTCTCATCCCGTCCGACAAATGAATATAAATAAAAACTTTTCAGGGACTTCCATAGCATAGACTTTGGAGACTCAAAAGTTTTAAAAACTTTTCAAGGGTCAATAGGGTCAGAAAATGAGTATAAGCATTAGAGAGACTAAGTAGACGAAGTAGGACAGTTTTTCGCTCATTCACAATGAGATGCAATGATGACAAGCCCAGGAGTACTTGAAGTCTGCCTCTGCAAGCCATGCTATACTATGTGACCACAGAATCACAAGGTTCATATGCATACTGATTAGATCTTACCTACTGTAGAATTTACACCTCCATTCTTCACACAAACATTAACCTTACACCATGATCTTATTTACTTCCTCAACCATGTTGTAAGTCATTAAAGTAGCTCCAAACATATTTTCAGCCTTTATCTGCTATTAGGCAGATGTTCACAGAACAAAGTACAGGAAAACAAATGTCCTAATGTCTTCCTGCACATTCATACTGTGAAGACACAGTGTGGCCCCACTTCCAGAAATTCCAACTTGGTGTTTCACACATTGAACAGACATATAAAGTTTACTAGCATTACAAAATGAGCCTATTCTTTGCAAAGGATTGGGCTTTAAGGTTCCTTTAACTTGCCTGCTTCTCCAGCACAATTAAAATATGATGTGGTTTTCTGAAAGAGCATTTACACACACACTCCCAGGGATACAATTACTGTTATGTGATAGGCTTGACCTACATTGAACTTAAGATTTTTGGCAAAAGTAATTCCAAATCATAGCTCTGGGAAGTTTTTCAAGGAAGCCAAGAGTAAAAGTTGCCTTTTGCTGCTGCATCAAGATAGGAAGAGATGTGAATCGAGGAAGTCCCTCTTGGTTTTAATTATTTACTGCTTGGTGTTATCTATGTACATGTGACCACAGGCTTGGGTATTGAGCATGCACTCAACAACATCTCAGGCACATAAATAAACCATCTTCTGCTCTGAGTCCAGGAGGCAGTTATTGATCTAAGCTGTGATCTTTCCCTATCCAACTTTCTGAGGATTTCTAAAATAGCTCATCTTAGGGGAATTAGAGGCTCAAGTGTTTTTCTTTTGTCCTTTGACCAATAAAAAAAAATCACATCTTGCAAAAGATGAATTCTGACAGAAGAACCATCAGCATTTACTATGATGGCAGAAAACAGAACAACAATAACAAAGAAAAAAAACACACCTGACCTAGTACTTAGACTGGAAGTTGAGACAGAAAAAAAATCTACCATCTCTTGGCCCCCAAGGCCATCTTGCTCCATTAAGAATCAAACATTAAATTATAGCCCTGAGACCTTGATTAGCCACACATCAGGAAAAAGGGAAAAAGATAATAATCTTCTTCCATAATCTCCATGGAGCCAAAGGGAAGAAGATATGCTGTGATATAGAAGTTCTCCTCTCTACATACCCAGTTGCCCATGTTGGATACTCAACTGAAAAATCTTAATTCTAGTCGTGCCTTCTATGGGCCATGTGACCTATGTGAAAAGTTGCAGTGTTTCTCAGGACTTCAGAATCTACAATGGCCAGGTAACAATGATTGGCCACCCAACAGGCATTTCCAATCCTTTTCTCTTCCCCCCCCCCTTTTCTCTTTTGATTGCCTCCCATCATGGAGAGACCTGGAATGCTGAATTATCTCTTTTCAACCTGCTTCAGGTTAGAGTCCTGTGAGATGTATAGTAAAGTCAGCTGGAGGGACTCTGGATGAGTTTCATCCTTAAGCATCAGATACACAAACAGGAAACTACTGTTCCACCAATCCTGATACACTCTTGATTCCTCTTTTAGAACTTTTCATGAGAATTATGGTGGCTGGACATTGTCATACACAGACATGGCAGAGGAAAAAAGACCAGAGGAAAACCAACATCTTTGGAGATCCCTGAGCTAATTAACAAACTTGACTACAACATCCTCCAGACTTCTTCAGTAAACAATACAAGTCCTTATGATGTAAGATCTTGGTGGTAGGTTTTCTGTTACTTACAGCCAAAGCATACCAACTGATACATCTATAAAGAATGAGGATCAAACTAAAGTCTCTGTGGTACTTTCTAGTCATAAAACTTCTGAGATAGTTTTTAATGTTCATTCTCGGCCCTCTCAAAGTCTTTTCCTTTTGCTGGCTTATCTATGAAGAATAAGTCCTGCCATATAATCGCCAAATGTGTTTCTTCAAAATGATAAACTGAAAAGAAAAAAAAAAGTGGTGTTGCTTTTCCTATAAGTAGGTACAGCCTCTGTCTCACCAATGGCCAAGTATAATTTTGGCAAAACAATGAGCATGCACTTGCCCCAGGCTTCAGTATGCCCTAATGTGTGATAGAGTGCATTGAAAATACAATGGGAATAACATAGGAGTCTAGGTAGCAGCAAAGTGAGTAGATGCCTATTGGAATGGAATCGAAGGAGCATTGATAAAAAGGTTTCCAATGCTTTTCCAACTCATCAGCACCAGAAATTTCCACCAGATTTTAAGCATTTCTGTTGCCAGAATCTTCTTGAAATATACTGAGAGGAGTAACACATAAGCCTGAAAACTTTCAAGCCCCAAGGAGACAGAAGGCAAAACAGATGGATTTTTAGAAATCATTAAGTAAAAAGGCCATAGACTTTATAGCTATAGGGTTATGTTTGAATCCTTGTTCTACCACGTAATAGCCATGTATCTTGAAATAGTCACTGGAACCCTGCAAAAATTACTTGATTGATACAATGACCTGCCATAACTTATTTTCTTCATATCTAGTATGGGAAGCCAATAAGTCTTTGACAAAAGTCTTCATAAAGTATAGAGTGTTGCATGAGAAGCTATAATGTTTAATGATAAGGAATAGACAAGAATATGGAAGGACAGACAAAGGGCACAAGGACCTGAAAGCTGAGGGGTGCACTGGAAGGCAGACAACCAACGAGCCAGTCTCAGAAAGGTCTTTCCTGGGTTGGATTCTGTCTGTGTTCAGCCATAGAACCTAAGCAGGGGTTAAAACCAACCCCTGGCCACAAAAGCCCCTTTCTTCAAACTCAATCACAGGCCACCTAAGAGTTACCTTAATAGTCACAGGTGTTGGAAATATCCAGAGTTTTGGGTGCTTTCCCCTCCTGCCTGGTTGGAGCTGTGTCCAAAGGCCCTGGAGCTCCTATAAGAACACTGTAGTCTCTCATCTCTCTTGTAGTCTTAGAAGGGAGACTGAACTGTACAGCTAAGTGGAATAGAAAAAGTGTTCTATAAATACTGAACATTTGTTGGAGGCTCAACTCGGCTATAAACCAGCTGTCAGAGTCCATTTTCTGCTGCTACAACAGAATATATGGGACTGGATAATTTATAAAGAACAGAGATTTATTTGGTTCTGGAAACTAGAAAGTCCAAGACGGAGGGGCCACATCTGATAAGGGACTTTATGCTGCATTACTCCTTAGCAAAGGCAGAATGGCAAAAGACAGCAAGAGCAGAAGAGGGCTGAATTTCCATTTATATTAAATCTACTTTCACAATAACTAATCTACTCCTGTAATGAAAACACCAATCCATTCATGAGGTCAGATCACTGACAACCTAATCATCTCATATCAGGTCCCATCTTCCAACACTGTTGGATTAGAGGTTAAGTTTCCACCACTGGAACTTTGAGAGACACAGTCAAATCATAGCACTAGTCATGTGCCATCAGTCCAGCCACCTATCCTCTCAGAACCTTGGTCTATCCTATGAGGATAGGCTATGTGGGCCAACTATTCCTATTCTCCCAGAAATACTGTGAAGATAATGTGAGATAATGGAGGGAAAGGTGACTTGAATACTGGAAAGCAACGCACAAGTATAAATTTTCTCTGAGTCTGTGTGCAGTTGTGGTTAAGACAGTGGGCTTTGAAGTCAGCCACATTCAGGCTCTATCCTAGCTCTATCCTCTCCCACAGGCACGATTCTGAACAAGTTGTCCCCCTTTTCAAACCTTGAGACATTTTCTTTAAAATGGAACTTCTAACATTTTTTTTAATATTTATTTATTTTTTTAGTTATCGGCAGACACAACATCTTTGTTGGTATGTGGTGCTGAGGATTGAACCCGGGCCGCACGCATGCCAGACAAGCACGCTACCGCTTGAGCCACATCCCCAACCCCCAACTTCTAACATTTAACATACAGCCTATCTTAATGCTTAAATTAAAATTCTGGGCACTCATTAAGCAAGTGTTTAATAAATGTCAGTGGTGATGGTGTTTGTGGCTACCATTATTGTTATTATTATTTTACTTTAATTCTATCCCTAGTCAGATAGTAAGAATGAACCTAGAGAAAATTTCAGCATATGCCACCTCCCAACAGTTTGGAAGGAACCTGAAGGTTCATTCCAAAAAGTCATGCAGCTTCTGAGGCTTTATTGGAACAGATAGCTGAGATGTGAGGATGAGCTTTTCAGTTGATGAGACCAACATCCAGAGGTACCCTCCTGACCACAGCTGCCCAGTTAGAGCCTTTGCTGAGTGGACTTTTACAGCAAATGCGCATGCTGTGATATAGACCATGACCTGCCAAAGCTCCACGCTGTTCCTGCTGGTTCCCTACTATAGGAAATCCACACTGTGGTACTTGGCAGCCTGGCAAAGGTGCCTGGTAAAGTTCATCCAAGCCAAGCCTCAACCCCACTGGGTCTGTACCTGCCAAAAGAAGCCTGGTATCTCCCTTAAGAGAATTCAATCATAGCTTCCAGGTGGGAAGCAAGCCCTCCGTTTACCCAGACCTACTACCCTCAGGACATCCTTTCTGACAGGAGAGGCAGAAGCACTCTTCCACTCATTGCTATTTCAGTGTGGTAGGGAAATGGCTGAGTTGGAGCCAAGTCCTCCCTAGACACCCATAACCCCAGGTTGTGGTGTCCTTATCTTTGGACTAAACACATTTTTTCCATGTAATAACTTATCTGTCCCTCGCACTCAACTATGAATGCTTAGAATACAAAAACTCTTCCATATATATATTTATTTATTTTAAATTTCTAAGCACTGGCACTTGCCCATGTGTGTGCACGCACGCACGCACACACACACACACACACATACACACACACTCAGTGTTAATTTACCTAAACTGAAGAATTGCCAAATCCTAAAGTGCATGACCAGCATTTTTGGAGTATGTCAAAATAATGAAGATCCAACAAACTGCCCTTAAGTCTCTTTCACACATGTATCACCCTATCAGTAGCCCCCCAGACAGTGGCCCCACTGCAAAGAAACTGAGTCAAAAAGCAAGAAAGTAGGCAAAGGAGATGTTAAATAAGCCATCAATTCCATTCTTACCAATATTACAACTCCCTGCACTCAAGTGCCAAAACTACCCCCAGAATAATCAACTCTACCTTGTTGTGCCTACCTCTGAGCTCTAAGGGCTACTGGAAACTGAAGCCACCACTACTAATGACATGCAACCAACTGAGCCCAGCTGACCTTAAATATCCCCCTGGTGAGAGGCTTCTCCAGGACCACCCTTCAGGGCTTCTACACTCTTCTGAAACCTTTAGGATATTGTCTTTTTATTTCACAAAGAAAACAGAAGCCACTGAGAGAAACTGCTCAACTTTCTGCCAAGGTATAACCTTTCTTCCTATATGTACATCTTTCCTTTCCTCCTTCCCTCCAATTATAATAAAGAAGGAATCCCTCCTCCCATCTAAGAGTAATTATTAAGCTAAGTTATTCCTCAAGGGCCCCTGTCTCTAATCATCTTGCCTAACATATCCTTCCTAGGCATGTAACATCCTACTCTCTCTCATAATTAAAAAATAAAGAACAACAAACCTGCAAAATTCCTACTTTACTTTGGCATTTCCTCAAAATGGGTTGGAAAATTATGTCCCTGCAAGTGGATGTTTAGAGAAATTTTATTCATAATTGACAAAACTTTGAATCACTCAAGGAGTAGATCAGTAAACTGGTATGTCCAGACAGTGGGCATATTATTCCATGCTAAAAACAGACAAAATTACCTAGAAAGATATGGATGAACCTTAAATGTTTGTTACTAAGTGGAAAAAAAAAACTGAAAAATATACCTGCCATATGATTCCACCTATATTCCAGGGGGAGAAGAAGATATAGAGAGAGTAAAAAGATCTGTGGTTGCCAGGAGTTAGAAGAAGGATGGGGAGTAGGTGGAGCAGAGGATTTCAGAGCACTGAACCTATTGTGTATGATACTATAAAAGTAGGTACATTTCATTATGCACTTGCCCAAACCCATAGAATAAATCCTAATGTAAACTATAGACTTTGGGTTATAATGATATGTCAATGCAGACATATCATAAAATATCCACTGTAAAAAGGTATCACTCTGGTGGGGGGCATGTGGATACCCAGAAAGACTGTGCATGAGTGGGGAATGGGAGCTTCATGGGATATCCATGTATTTTCCATTCGATTTTGTCTGAGAACCTAAAACTGCTCTTAAGAATAAAGTCTAGGGACTGGAGTTGTAGCTCAGTGGTAGTGCACTTGCCTAGCATGTGTGAGACACAGGGTTCGATTCTCAGCACCACAGATAAATAAATAACAATAAAGGCCCATCAACAACTAAATAAATAAAGTCTAAAGTCTATTATATAAACACACACACACACACACACACACACACACTTTTAAAATCCTCATTCAAACCTCAGTTCCAATTACCAGATAAGCAAGCATTAAAATTACTACAAATTTTGACAAGATATTAGAAAAGAATAAAAATTAAGAAGGTAGACATAACACAGACAGAATATCCTCCTCATGCAGCTTTCCAATCTCCTGGTTTTCTGACAGCCATCCTTCAGTGAAAACAAACTGTTAATAAACTGCCTTAGATCTTAGGTCTCTGTACTCATCAGTCTGACCCAGTATCTTAGGCTAGATTACCTTTAGTCCCTACCAAGAGTAAGTTTCTAGCCATCTGAACTTGAAGATCAATTCCTGGAACTTGTAATATAATCTGGATTTAGCAGATATTCCCTTAACCCAGCTCTACTAACTGAGTCAACAGAACCAACACACTCTAGCCCTCTGTCAAACATGCACACTGCGGGCCACCTCACTTCACATGGTTCAGCTGGTAGCAGAGTCTATTACACACACTTCTCCTCCCGGATGAACTACAAGACTATACAAAATACATGCAGCTGAGTACTGTTTAGAATATACTACATGTATAATACATAGGTGTATTATATAATACATAAGTGTATGGTTTACATTCTTGTAGATTATATACTAAATATGAATAGAGATTAATTTCAAAAATTAAGTCAAATATTTGTAAAAGCCATAATAAAGCTGAACCATTAACAATGGCTGGTGAATTTGCTGTGGATGAGAAATTTTAAAGTTTAGGAAAGGGGTGATTTTAAAAATCTAGAAAAGTTCTCAGATTGCCTCCAAATGTTAAACTCTTATCTGCTTTATAGAAACTGACACTGGAAGCTGCTGATGATATACTGAGTGTGGTCATACAAGAAAAATAGTGCTAAGCTCCAGAATGAAGTAACCATACTCAAAGGCTTTGGTTTTGTGTCTAGAGACCAGCAAATAATGTGTGTTCATGCATTTTAAGTTAAAATAACAGGTCTAGTGAATCCATCAATCACAAGGTATGCTTCCTCATTTTAGCCAGCTTTTTCTGATTTTCTCTTTTTATTTTTACTTTTTTTAAAATTAGAGCATTATAGTTATACCTAGTTGGGTTCTTTTTGACAAAATCAGACATGGAATTTGATCTCAGTTCTCCTTCCCACAGCCCTTTTCTCTCCTGTTCTCCCTCCCACTATTCTTCTTCCTCTACTGATTTTTCTTTTGCACTTTAGTATGATTTTGTTAATTCATTTCCTAGTTCCTCCCCTTTCCCATCCCTTTCCACTCCCTCTCAATCTCCTTCTCCTATCTTACTGATCTTGCCTATATCTTTATGATCTCTCATCTTCCCCTCTTTCTTGCCTTTATTTTGCTCTAGCTTCCACATGAGGGAAAAGATTTGATCCTTCATTTCTGAGACTGGCTTACCACTTAGCATGATATTTTCCATATCCATCCATAATTTCATTCTTCTTTATGGCAGAGCAAAATTCCATTGTGTACACATAGCACAATTTCATAATTCATTCATCTATTGACGGGTACCTGGGTTGATTCCATAATTTGGCTATTGTGAAGTGTGCCACTAAAAAAATTAAGGTGACTATGTCGCTAGAGTATGCTGATTTTAGTTGTTTGGGTTAAACATTGAGGAGTGGGATGGCTGGGTCATACGGTGATTCTACTCATAGTCTTTTGAGGAATCTCCATACTTCTTTCCAGAGTAGTTGTCCTAATCTGCAGTCCAACCAACAATGTAGAAGTGTATCTTTGTCCCCACATCCTCTCTAGCATTTACTGTTATTTATTGCTCTTTGCCATTCTGACTGAAGTGAAATCATAGTGCAGTTTTGATTTGTATTTCCCTGATTGCTAGAGATGTTTTTTTTTCCTATATTTATTGGCCATTCGTGTTTTTTCTTTTGAAAAGTTTCTGTTTAGTTCTTTTGCCCATTTATTGATTAGGTTATTTTGGAGGGAGTTAAGTTTTCTGAGTTCTTTGTATATTCTGGATATTAATCTCCTGTCAGAGAAGCATCTGGCAAAGATTTTCTCCCATTCTGTAGGCTCTCCCTTCACACTCCTAATCATTTCTTTTTGCTGTGAAGCTTTTTAATTTAATTTCATACTACTTAGTGATTCTTGGTATCAAGTTTTCGAGGTCTTGTTAAGAAAGTCATATTGCCAACACCAATATGACAGAGTGTTGGGCCTGTGTTTTCTTAGGGCAGTTGTAAGGTTTCTGGTCTAATTCCTAAGTCTTTGATCCATTTTGATTTGACTTTTGTGCAGGGTGAGAGATAGGAATTTAGTTTCTTTCTCTGTGTATGAATATTCAATTTTCCCAGCACCATTTGTTTAAAAAGCTATCTTTTCTCCCATATATTTTTGTCACCTTTGTCAAGTATCAGATGACTATAAGTAAAAGGATTTGTCTCTCTGTCTTCTATTTTGTTCCATGGGTCCTCAAGTCTATTTTGATGCCAATATCATTCTAGTTCTTTGTTTGTTTGGTTTTGTTTTTTTACTAAAGCTCTGTAGTATAATTTTAGATCAGGTATTGTAATGTTTCCTGCATCACTCTTCTTGGTCAGTATTTGACTTTTTTAGGCTTCTTATTCTTCAAAATAAATTTAATGGTTGTTTTTTATGATTCTGTTAATATCATTGGCATTTTGATGGGGATTGCCTTGACTCTGTATGTTGCTTTTGGTAGTATGGCCATTTTTTGACAATATCATTGCTGCCTTTCCTAGAACATGGGATGTCTTTCTGTCAACAGAAGACTTTGTTAATTTCTTTCTTCAGTGTTCTATAATTTTCATTGTAGAGCTCTTTTACTGCCTTGGTTAGATTAATTTCCAGGTATTTTATTTTTTTGAGGTTGTTGTGAATGGGATGATTTTCCTGATTTCTTTCTTGGCTCAATCACTGCTTGAGGATAGGAAAGTTATTGATTCATGAGTGTGGACTTGCATCCTGTTACTTTGATGAATTCATTTATCAGCTCTTAGAAGTCTTCTGGTGGAGTTTTTGGGTCTTCCAGATACAGAATCATGTCATTGAGGACACTGACCCACTTATTATATCTACTATTAATTTTTATATATACTATCATTATAGTTGTTGTTGTATTGTTCATTTTTCCAGGATGAAGTGGTCTTATCTCTTCTGATCAATTTTTGCTTGAAATCTGCTTTGCCAAATATGAGAACAGGTACTCTTACTTATTTTCAGACTCCATTTGTATGAAATATTTTTTCCATCCTTTTACCTTCAGCCTGTGTCTATCTATTGAGATAAGTATCTTATAAACAGCATAGAGTTGGAGCTTGTTTTTGATTGATTCTGCTAATCTATGTCTTTTAATTAGGGAGTTGAGACCATTAATATTCAGAGTTGGAATGGATATGTATTTGGGTTTCTGCATTTTTATTTTTTGCTATGTTTAATACTGTCTTGATTCTGTTTTAGTAGATTACACTTCTATTGACATTTCTCTTTGTGGGAGCTTTGGGAATTGTTTTTTATGGCCTCTGTATCCAGTTCATCTTTGAGTATTCTTTGTAGTGCTAGTTTGACGGTCATAATTTCTTTTAGTTTATTCTTGTCTTGGAAAGTTTTTATTTCCCCCTCGAATTTGAAACTAAGCTTTGGTAGGTATAGTAATCTTGGCTGGCAGTTGTTTTCTTTTAGAACTTGGAATACCTCATTCCAGGTCTTCCTTGATTTTTAGGGCCTGAATTGAGATATCAGATGTGAGCCTTACTTGCCTCTAAATGTGACCTGATGTTTCTCTGTATTGGGGGATTTGGGGTGAGGTCTGGTTTTGGTTTCTTTTGTTTTTCAGGTACCAGGGATTGTACCAGGGGTGCTTGGCCACTGAGCCACATCCCCAGCCCTATTTTGTATTTTATTTAGACAGAGTCTCACTGAGTTGCTAAGCACCTATTTTTGCTGAGGCTGGCTTTGAACTCACAATCCTCCTGCCTCAGCCTCCCAAGCCACTGGGAAACATATGCCACAACCTGGCAACGTGGGTGTTTCTCTTTTGCCACTTAAAAAATTTTTTTTGTAGCTGTAGATGGACAGAGTGCCTTTATTTTATTTCTTTATTTTTATGTGGTTCTGAGGATAGAACCCAGTGCCCCATGCATGCTAGGCAAGCACTCTGCTGCTAAGCTACAGACCCAGCCCTCTTTTGCCACTTTTAATATTCTTTATTTTCTACATTGGGCATTTTGATTATGATTTGTCTTAAAGACTAAGTCTATTTGGGGTCCTATAAGTCTCCTGTATGTGGATGTCTGTCTCATTTCTGATATGGGAAAAGTTCTCTGTAATACTCCCATTGGAAATGTTCTTATTACCTTGACTTTGTATTTCAATGTTTTCTTCTTTCCCAAATGATTTTCAGATTTGGTCTCTTGATGTTGTCAAGAGAGTTCTTGTATATTCTGATCATGTTTGATCATTTTTTCTCTTTATTGCATTCTCTGTATTCAAGTTCATACACCCTCTCTTCAAGGCCTGAAGAGCTGACTTCAAGGTCTGAAGTTCTATTTTCTATGCAATCCAATCTATTAGTGATGCTTTTAAGTAAATTTTTAATATGATTCATTGTTTCTTTCATTCCTTGGAGTTCTGATTGGTTTATTTTCAATATTTATATTTATTTATTGAAGTGGTCTTTCATCTCCTATATTTGTTCTCTTAAACTCTTTTCTTAGATCTTCTTTTAGTTGATTGGACATTTTAATAATCAATTTTATAATCTTTCTCTGGGATTTCATCCACTTCAATATCATTGGAATCCTTTGTTGGGGGACTGTGAATTTGGGGAGATTTGTTGGCCTGTTTCCCCGGGTTTTCAGAGGGCTTGGACTTGTGCATTAATGGAGATGAATTCCCCTTCCTCTTTTTATGTATGTCCTTTTTTGTGTAATTATCTTATTTGTTTTGGGACTTCTTTCTGTTTTTAATATATGAGTAGATGTTAAGGGGTGAGACCTGAAGTCCCTCTGTGATTGTTACTCCTTGGGTCCTGGTAGTTGGTTTAGGGTTTTTGTCTGTTCAATTCTGTGAACTGGAGTAATGTTAAGGCTCAAATGGTGCTAGATAATTGGGGCGGCCGGGGGCATTCATTGCTGCTTAGTTGAGATGTGAGCATTCTCGGCAGCAGGATCTCTACTCTGTTATCTTGAAGTGTCAAAAACCATGGTACAAAAAAATCCCAGCAAATTGAAGATAAAAAGAACTCAATACCTCATTAATTATACCCCACCTTAGTCAAATTAAGGATAAATAATAAAGAAAAAAAGCAGCAAGCAATTAATTTGAAAGTAAAATTATATGACTATATAGTTTTGAACCTCTTGGTACAGTGAGAACACACATACCCCTCCACACACACAAAATCTTGAACAGAAAAAAGTAAAAAGTAAGGCAATACGATGAAATGTTTAAAACTTTATTAAGTTAAAATTGTTTAAAAATAAAAGTATAAATATGTTTTTTTCTAAATGAGATAATACAGAGAAAAAAAGAAACAAGGGTGGAAAAAAGAAGGAAAATTTTTAATGAGAAATAAAGGACTTGTTTCTAAAATTGTTAGAAGGATAGATTTCCATTCTTTACAGTTATTTTTGGCCCTGTAACCCTTGGTCAAGGGCTGGAGGTTAAGGACAAAGTCTTTGTGCTTCTCACACAGCTGCTAGCCAGGTATACTGTCTCAGATGCCAATCTCTCAATATAGGGTAGTATAGAAAGAGAAGTGCTGGCAAATTGTGGAATCTAATAGTGAGGGTGATACAGGGTTCTAAATTGGAAGTTCCAGAAATTGGGGTTTAGACTTGGTTGACCTTTGGAATTCTTGGTGGGTATTTGAGATTTGATCCATATTAGGGTAGCTGGCGCAAATATCCACAAGAAACACACTTCTGAGTTCAAGCAAAGGTTTATTGACAGAGTTTTTTCCAGCCTGCCCTTCTTGCAGGTATAGGAGGCAGAGACACTTGAGATATTATATCTTTTTTAACAATGAACAAGAGCAAGCTGGAAATGACCTTGGGTGCAGTCGGCTACAATTGATCTTGGATGCAGGTGTCTGGGTAACAACAGATTTTTGTATGTAGGGAGCTCCGACCTGGGTTGGTTATGGCAACAGAGTATCTTAAGTTTCTTTTTCTTGGCAGTTCATAAGTTTCTGTGTGAGTCCCAAAACCAAAATGGAGTTACTAATGTCCAGGGACCTAACAATCCACAACCTCCATAGCTGGGGAGATACGGATCTCTGCTGGATGTCTGGCTCTCTGAGGCCTCCACTGTTAAGGCCTAGAGACTATCTCTCCACAGGTTTCCCCCCTCCCTGCTATAAAAGTGAATTATGGGTATCCTCAAGGAAGGCATAAGCTCCAGTGTGGCCACTATGTGCATCTTCCCAAAGGCTCTTTTGGAGTGTCTGGAGATTTCACCCCTTGGTATCCGGAGACTGTATGAGCCAGGTTCAAATTTCTTTGTACCTATTTCAGTGACTTTGATTCAGGTACACTTTAGAGGTCATGCAACTGCTGGCAAACTCTTTTACATTTTCCCAATCTTCTGTCTCTGTTCGCTGCCATGCAGCGTTTAGAGATAGTTCCTGGGGCCACACCCATAGTCATTTTCTAGGGCAGCAATCTCAGTTCCTGCCAATCTAGCGCCCTGGGGGGCCTGAGCTATTTTTGGTGGGTTTTCACTGAATCACTTCCCCCACTGACAGTGCTCATTAAAAACAGCCAACATTTCTGATCCACAGCTTCCCCCAAAGCCAAATTTTTGTTTTAATTTGTTGTTATTCTCTGCAGTCCTGTCCTCTGCCTCTGCGTGTGCTCCTCCCGCCCCCCAGCGACCATGCCAGCACCACAGCCTGCCGAGCTGGTGCCTCTCTGTATTCAAAGTTTCTGTGCATCTATAGTTCACTTTTTATTTTTACAGTTCAGCATTAAGTTTCAGTGAGTTCCCCTGATTACTTACCTCACCAAGGAGCAGTCTTCTTGCTTTGTAATCTGGGGCTGAGGAACTGCTGGCAAGCTCTCCTTCCACTAATCCGCCAACTTCTCTCCTTTCACTGGCTTTTTCAATTAACCAACCAACTGCTCCTCTTGACCTCACAGGGTCAAAAGGTACACATGGTACTAGATGCTGCCCAGCTGAAGCTCAGATAATGCCACACCACCTTCCCAGGAGTCCCACAACAAGGCCCAGAGGGTACTCATATTTACATCAAGGACTTCGATAAAGCCACAGCAAGTAAGCCACATCAATTATGATATCAAGTAGATATTAGGTAAATGACCAATTAATTAATAAACAGCAGAATAATGATTTGGAGGTTTTTCCAAAGTCTATCACATCTGATACTCTATCACTAGTCTAAATTGGTTCACTTAAATGTTAGTGGTTTCTTCATAGAAGTCCAATGGAGAAAGAAATAATTGTAATTCACCCTTGCTTTGGAGATATAATCCATCTATCTCACCTAAATCATCCATTCTAAAATTTAAGTTTATTTCTTCCTGTCTTCTTAAAAAAACACAAATACTGTTTATTGCTGAATCCACTTTGGTTTCCTCAAATCTTCCTAAGTTACTCATTCAATAAGCGCTCAACATTACTCATTAGGTGCCAACAGTGTACCAGGTACATTGCTGGGTATGCGGACATTAGGGTTTGAATATGAGGTGTCTCCCAAAGGCTCTTGTCTTAATACAGGAATATTCAGAGGTGAAATTATTAGATTATGAGAGCTATAACCTCATCAGTCCATCCTAGTTTCAATGATTTTCTGGGTGGTAACTGTAGGCAGGCAGGTCACTGGGGGTGTGCCCTTCCCCTTCTTTCCCTCTGATTCCCAGCCATCAAGAGGTGAGCAGAAGTCCTCCACTTCTGACATTCTGCCATGATGTGCTACCTCACCTTGGACCCACAGCAATGGAATCAGCCAACCTTAAAACCATGAGCCAAAATAAACTTTTCCTAGAGAAGTTGAACCTTTTTTTCATATATTTGTTGATCGATTGTATATCTTCTTCTGAGAAGTGTCTGTTCAGTTCCTTAGCCCATTTATTGACTGGGTTATTTATTTCTTTTGGTGTTACGTTTTTTTGAGTTATTATACATCCTGGAGATTAATGCTCTATTTGATGTGTGTGTAGTGAAGATGTTCTCCCACTCTGTGGGCACTCTCTTCACATTATTGTTTCCTTTGCTGAAAAGAAGCTTTTTAGTTTGAATCCATCTATTTATTAATTCTTGATTTTATTTTTTGCACTTTAGGAATCTGGTTAAGGAAGGCAGGACCTAATACAACATGATGAATATTTGGGCCTAATTTTTCTTCTGTTAGATGCAGGGTCTCCAGTCTAATTCCTAAGTCCGTGATCCACTTTGAGTTGAGTTTTGTGCATAGTGATAGATAGGGGTTTAATTTTATTTTGCTGCATATGTATTTCCAGTTTTTCTAGCACTATTTGTTGAAGAAGCTATCTTTTCTCCAATATATGTTTTTGGCACCTTTGTCTAGTATGAGATAACTGTATTTATATGGGTTTTTCCCTGTGTCTTCTATTCTGTACCATTGGTCTACATGTCTATTTTGGTGCCAATACTATACCATTTTTGTTACTACAGCTCTGTAGTATAGTTTAAAGTCTGGTATTGTAATGCCTCCTGCTTCACTCTTCTTCATAAGGATTGTTTTGGCTATTCTGGGTGTCTTATTTTTCCAGATGAATTTCATGATTGCTTTTCCTGTTTCTATGAAGAATGTTGTTGGGATTTTAATTGGAATTGCATTAAATCTGTATAATGTTTTTGGTCTAGTAATTAGAGAAATGTAAATCAAAACTATTCTAAGGTTTCATCCCACTCCAGTCAGAATGGCAATTATCAAGAAGAATACAAGCAATAATAAGTGTTGTCAAGGATGTGGAGGAAAAGGTACACTCATATATTGCTAGTGGCACTGCAAATTAGTGAAATCACTACGGAAAGCAGTGTGGAGATTGCTTAGAAAACTTGGAATGGAACCACCATTTGACCCAGTTATCCCATTCCTCCTCGGTCTATACCCAAAGGACTTAAAATCAGCATACTGGGGGTGGGGTTGTGGCTCAGTGATAGAGCACTTGCCTAGCATGCCTGAGGTACTGGGTTCAATCCTTAGCACCATATTAAAAAAAAAAATAAAACTAAATAAACTTATTGTGTCCATCTACAACTAAAATCAGCATACTATAGTGACACAGCCACATCAATGTTCATAGCAGCTCAATTCACAATAGCTAAATGGTGGAACCAGCCTAGATGCCCTTCAACAGATGAATGGATGAAGAAACTATGGTACATATACATAATGGAATATTACTCCTCATTAAAAGAAAATAAAATTATGGCATTTGCAGGTAAATGGATGGAGTTGGAGAATATCATGCTAAGCGAAGTAAGCCAATCCCAAAAAAACCAAAGGCTGAATGTTCTCTCTGATAAGTAGATGCTGATCCATAAGGAGAGAGGGGGCATGCGGAGAATGGAGGAACTTTGATTGGGCAAAGAGGAGGGTGGGAAGGGGAGGGTTCATGAGGGCAGGAAAGATGATGGAATGAGATGAACATCATTACCCTAGATACATATAGGACTGCACATGTGGTGCAACTCTACATTGAAATGAGAAATGAAGAGTTGTGCTCCATTTGTGTACAATGAATCGAAATGCATTCTGCTGTCATGTATCAGAACAAATAAAAAAATGAAATGGAAAAAAATAATAAATAAACTTTTCCTCCTCTAAGTGTTTCTTATCATGTATTTTGGTTGCAGTGATAAAAAGCTGACTAACACAGGGGACCTGACAAGGAACAAGATAGACACAATCCTAAAACAAAACACCCTAGTCACTAAGGCATTAAAAAACACACACACACATAATAAGAAGGTAGCTTTAGATTCTGGAACAAATCCACAGGCACAGCCAAGACTATGGTGAAGTAAGTCAGTCACCTAGAGTGGAAAAGTAAGGAGGCCTCACAGGTCCTCAGTCCAGGCTTCAATCACACACTCTAGTCCCTGCCCTACCAGTAGGTTCCCCCCACTCCTCCTGTGTTTAGTTTTTCTGTAGCAAAGTTTTCAGAAACATGTTTCTTTGATTCATTTATAGCCCACTGTAAATCCCTGGGCCTTTTTTGCCAGACGCCTTCTATATTTTGACATGGTTTGCACCTGGGAATAGATCTTAAGAATTTGTTTAACCGTAAATGTTGCAGCCTTACTGCTCTTCAATGAGAAAAAAAAATCACTATGTATTTTACTTTTCAGCTAAGAAATTAGGAAGCAAACTTGAGAGTAACAATAACCATTCCTTACCCTCAGGTGTAGACAGGTTTCATCAAATACAGATGCCAAAACTTGTGTGAGTTGAAAGGTGCTGGGGAAAATCTCTTGCTGAAAAAGATCTACAGGGAGAAAAGATAGAGCAGAAGTAAAGAGGTTAGTGTTAAAGAGCTGAGTTCAATTTCAAGTTCTGACATTTGCTAGTTGGATTAAAAGACTAAATAAGATATAATCTCCGCCAGCAAGAGGCAGACATTTAATAGAGATGACAGGTGATTACAACACAGTGAGGCAAGCGCAGTGATGGGGATATTCACAGACTCAGAGAAACAGAGGATGGGGGTCTGAGAGGAAGAGAAAGAAGGGAAGTACTGTGTTCTGAATGTTTGTGTTGCCCCCAAAGTTGTGTGTTGAATCCTCACCCCACAGTGATGGTATTAGGAGGTGGGGAGAATTAGGAACACTATTGGGATTAGTGCTTTTAAGAATGAGACCACAGAGAAGCAATGGCCTTCTGCCATTTTAGGACACAGGGAGGAGTTACCAACAATAAACTAGAAAGCAGAATCTTCATAGACATCAAATCCATCGGAACTTTGATCTTTCCAGAGCTGCAAGAATCAAATTTCTGTTATATAGGCTACCAAGCTTGCAGTATTTTGTTTAACAGCCTGAATGGATGTACGACAGACTCAAAAAGAAAGGGGTAACTAAATTAAGTTGTAAAGCAAGATTTGAAATTAGCCATCGTAGAAGAGAAAGAAAAGCAAATGAGGCAGAGTGGACCTTAGCCCTTTGCCAAATTTCTCCACACTGACTAAAAGATGGGTTCAGCTAATGGGAATGTAATATATAGACATAAAGATACACAAGGAAATGAATGACAGGAAATCATGTCTACATCAGAATAATCAGGTATCATTTGGGTCATTCACAATCAAACACATTTCACAACAATCACACAGTCACAAGAATCAACACAATTCTTTGCACTCAGTCTCCTGGGTTCTCTTAGATATGGATACATTCTCTCTTATTCTAGTGATCTGGTCATTAAGCATCTTTCTCTCTCTCTCTCTCTCTCTCTCTCTCTCCCCTTTGCCCTCCCTCTCTCCCTCTCTTCTCTCTCTCTCCCTTCACTTCCTCCCTCCCTCTTTTTGTGTCTCCAGCCACTACTTTTTTTTTTAACTGCAATTTCTATTCATTCATGGTATATTTGCCACTGATCTTCTGCCTACCACCTTTTCCTTATTTGTCTTTGCTTCTTTCCATCCTACTGCCTGATGGTTTTCTGTTCACTGCATTTGAACTCCCCAAGAGAGAGGATCTGTTGGCCAGGCCCCACCTGGCATGGAACAGCCCTGCTGAGCACAGCTCTCCTGCCAGGCCATATCCAGGATGTGGGCCAGTGGTGCAGCTGTGTTAGGTGCTCATTCCTAGTCCAGTTATCTACGCAGAGCAGTGAGTTCACACACTTCGAAGCCTAGAATCTACACGTGAATGCTTTGTTCTGAAGCATTTTCTCCCATGCCCAAATCATAGGCACTGTGTTAGAAAAGGAGTTCTGCTTGGAACTATAGGCTGCTTGGTCACATGAGAAAGTTAGAGCAGGAGAGGTCTATGAGAAAGAAACTGATCCAGTCCTTGGAGCATTTCCTATTTAAGATGTAACAGGAATTAATCTCAGTCTACTTGCTCAGATATAGAAGAAATCACATTTCTACGTGCATTTTAAATCAACTTAAATCTAATTCTGAATTTCCTTTCAAGATGGTGGCAGAAAATTCTATACAGTTGATTGGGGGGCTAGTCCTTTTGGGTTGTGCAAAGACGCCAGGGTCCTCTACAGGACCAGCATGTCGGGGAGGCTCCCCTTGGAGTCTGGTCATTTGTCCAACCAAAGAACCACTGAAACATCCTGTGTTTGCTACTGTCTCTGCTGCTTCTGTGCCACACGAAGGACAAAGGAACCTTGGCCAAATCTGGGACCATCTGTGCCTGGTCAAACCTCTCTAGGGCACTGAGCAGTCATTGAATTGACCCCTGAGGCAAGAGGGTCACCCTAGGGGTCAAAGCTTGCTCTGAAAATATGCTTCTGCTTTCTTTTTACTAAAAGCAGGTCCTGATCTGTAATCACCCAGGGATAATGGAATCAGAAAAAATGTTCAGCTCCTGACTCCATACTTCCCGCATTCCTGCACACAGGCAGCCTTGTAATGTGGATGCTCATATTTCAGAACACCAGATCAGTTGTTGCTACCTCTATGCCCCCCTCCATTAGCTACTCATGGTTACAAAACAGAACCAGAGTTTTACAGAACCTGTCTGTCCTATTAAAGAATGCATTTATGAAAGAGCTTGGCTTAACAGTGAATCACAAGATAATACATCTAAAAAGGAGATGGGGTAAGAGCTAGGTATTCATAAGGAAATGTGAGCAATAACAGGGCAAAGAACATCACTTTTCCAGAAAGACTGCCTGCTGCAGTTGAGATGAGAATCTATCACCAGCCGAAATGAGATGGAGAAAAGCAGAGAGTTACCGGCTGAGGGAAGGTATAAGGAATCAATGAGACAGGAATGTGTCTTTCAGAACTGATTTAGCAGAAAAGGATATAGCAGTATTTCAACCAAGACTTTAGAACAAATAGAAAATCACATCCCTGACTGAAATAGTTGGAGAAGAAACTGTACTCAAGAATACATTTTCCCCTTATGAAAGAGAAAATTATGTAGAGTCACAGAGAAGAGTCTTGCATAAACTGGCCAATGGTGAGTCACCATCCCCAGAGCCTCTCCCCTTCCACACCAGGAAGGCACAGTTGTAGGAAGGGGGTCCAAAAACACAGAGTCAGGTCATGCTTCTGCCCTTACTTGCTGTGTGATCTGCAGCCAAATAATTAAAATCTTGGAGCCTCAGTGCCCTCCTCTATAGAATGGGTTTAATACAACCTATCTCAAAGGGTTGCTGTAATTATTATGGTTCTCAGCAAACTCTAAGGACAAGGCTACTGCATAGTGTGTGACTTCAAATATGTGACATTTTGAAAAAAGGCAAAACTATGGAGACAATAAAAAGGTCAGTGGTTTCTGGGGAGGAAAGCATAAAAAGGTGGAACATTGAGGAGTCTTAGGGCAGTGAAAATACGCTAAATGATACTGTAATGGTGGATACCTGTCATTGTACATTTGTCTAAAACCATAGACCATATAACACCAAGAGTGAGCCTCAAGTTACTATGGACTCTGGGAAATAAAGACGGGTCAATGTGAGCTCATCATTTGTAACAAATGCATGACTCTGGTTGGGATGTTGATAATGGGGAGGCTATACATGTATGGGACACAGAGTAAACAGGAAATCTATACATTCAGCTCAATTTTGCCATGAAACTGAAAATGTTTATTAATTAAAAATTAAAAGCTTTTTTAAAAAAAGGGTCAAAGTCAGTGCCAGCAAAATCCTTAGCATGTACACACATGATGTTGTGTGTGCATGCATTCATGTCTGACAGTCCCAGGGCTATCATGACCTCCATTCCAACACTGCCCAGCACTTAAGCCTCAAACCACTTCCACATGCCTCCTCTCTGACTTCTCCAAAGTCACACTGGCCCTCAGCTGGTTTAGATGGAAAGGCATGTCCCAGATCTTAGGAATTCAGGCCCATGCTCCTTCCCCCATACAGCATTTGCAGACTGCTCAGAGATGGATCTTTTTCTGCACCAAGCTTGGTACTCACCACCAGCATCCCTCCCCAATGTCTCCAAGAGCTTCCAGAATGTGCTGGCCCTTCTTTTGCTTATCTGTTACCTTATCCCTATCCTTCCTTTCAATCCCTGCAAATGACGATTGCCATAGAGACCACACACATTCCCCCTCTATTCCCTCGGCCTATATTCACAAATGTGTCCAGATGGACCAGCCTCTTTCCCACTCCTCAACCCATGAGCTTCTGCCCTCAGCTCTTCAGACCTATCATTCTGTTATAAATTCTCTCATAGGAAAACAATAATATAGCATCATTATAATTCTTAACACTAGCATGTTCACTTCTCTTAACTGACATATTGTTTTCTGACTGCACTTCCCTCCAAACCCTGTTCAGTGGAAGTGACTTCTCCTCCTGATTCTTCATTCTGGATCCTCTGAGTTTCCCTACAAAGTTAGTGACTCCCATCTCTCTTCAACCACAGAAACTTGAAAAGACCTGGGAATCCTGCTAGTATCTTCATTGCTCCAAATAGCTGAAAAGCATTACACTATGTCTATAAATTCCTAGCGCCCCCCATTCCTCATCCTTTACTCCCCCTCTCCAGCTTCTGTGATCCCCCATTTATCCTCACATGCTAGCTTTCCAGTCCATCACACTCCTGGGTGCATTTACCCACATCTCACAGATAGTCACTTTAATAGTGCACTCTCTGCCATCCTGAAACAGTGGCCCTTCCATAGTAACACTCTCCTCTCGCAAGATTTTTTCCCCCGGGAAATCTTAGCTACAAGAGGGGATAGAGTAATAAAATGATCCTGAGACATATTCAGTATAAAATCAATTACAAGTTACTAATCCCAGCAGGTTTCTCTCTTCCGCTAGAACCTTTCATTTGGTTCTCAGCACTCTTTCCATGGGTGTTACTGCCATAGCAGCCATTCCCCCTGTTTTCTTAAACTCAATCCTAAATACGCCCTCACTTTCTTTAAGGTAATTTAACTTTTACAAGCAAGATCATAACAATTTATTGTAAACATCTCAGCTTTAATTACTTTCCTTAAAATATCTCCAGAACTTCCTTTGCTCTCACATCTGAAAGGTGGTTGGCTCCTCTGCCAAGACTGACCTCCACCTGCTCTTGACCCCATTTACTCTTCTCCTCCACACCTAATTTTCTAGATAGCCCCATCTTTCCCTCATTTTCAGTATCTCCATCTCTTCCTCCCTCTTCTTGCTTCTTGCACTCTGTCCATAAACCACATGGTCTCCCAAGCTAAATCAGGGTTTTATGAGGCAAACTGTGTATTCATTTCTGAGCAAGGAAATGAGCACAGTTCCTGGTGCTGGAGAGACAAGAGAAATGCAGTAACAATCATCCTCAAGGAACTTGCATTCCAGGACAAGAAATAGATAAATGAAGAGTAGGCTACATTCTAGATAAGGAATAAGTGCAGGATTATTAGGATAGCTGTGGAAAGATGTTTACTCTGTGTGGGGAGTATGGTCTCAACTAAATCAAAAGACTAGAAGACTGAGAACTGTATCTTCTAAACCAGTTCCTTACTTCCTTATCCCCAGATTATTGCAAAATTGTCCTAGGAAATCTTGTGTTTTCAAATCATCTTTTGATCTGACTTTCATACCACTTGAAAGGTAAATATCACTTCATAACAAAACACTTCAATGGTAAATATTACTCACATACTCCAAAATGCAAAAATAACTCAATCTGAACCTCATAATGAAACAAGCTACTTGTGAAGCAGACGATTCTCTCCATTACTATTGATACCACTTATGTTCTATTTATTCTGTTGCCTCTCATCACTTGTTACATTTCCATTTGCATATGACTCATTTTTCTTTACTAAATTATAATTTCCATGAGGAAAATTCTACAGATGCAGGAGTTCTGTATCTTTTTCTGTTGAGTCATGCCATATCCTCACTTTCAGCAGACTAGAAATAGAAAATGCAAGAGATAAATCAAGAGCAACATTTCCAGTAAAAATAACAGTATGCATTATATATACACAGATATATGCATTATACATATATAACATATATAAATAATTTTTAGAAATCAAAAAGAAAATAAATGAGTAAACCTATAGAAAAATGGTCAATTAACATAGTCATTTTGCAACAAAAATAACAAGTACCTAATATACATAGTTCTTAAAACTATATAATCGGGCTGGGATTGTGGCTTAGCGGTAGAGCACTTGCCTTGCACATGCAAGGCCCTGGGTTCAATCCTCAGTACCACATAAAAATAAATAAATAAAATAGAGATGTTGTGTCCAACTACAACTAAAAAATAAATATTTTTAAAAAACTATATAACCTTACTAGTGACCAAATAAATTAAAATTAAGTTAAACATCAAACACTAAATTAAGCATGTTTCAAAATATTACATATTTTTAAATATATGAACCGAGCAAAAAATCAAAAAAATAACAATAGCTTATATTTATTGTTTGCTATGAATCAGGTTTTCTTCAGGGACCTCACACAATTCATTCTTTTCATCCTCATAATAAGACTATGAGAAAGTCACTATTATTATTCCCTTTGTTTAACAGATGGGGAATACAGCATGGAGAAGCTGAGTAACTTGCCCAGAATTACACAAGTAGACAGTGCTGAAGATAGACTTTTAACTCAGATTTTGGACTCCAAAATAATGCTCTTGACCATTTCTCTCTTTTGTCTCTTCGAGAAGACTGAACATTAATTGAATATTTTCTGTGTGCCAAGGACAGTGCTAAGTACTGTGCATTGATTATCATATTTGAATTGTTCAATAGCCTCACAAAGGTTTTATTTTTCTTTTGTTTACTTAAAAAACTAAGAAATGAGACTAAGAGAAACTAAAAAACTTGGCCAAACTAATAACTAGTAAGTGATAGATTAAGTTTGTTTAGCACAAAATTATATACCAGATGTTGGCAAGAGTTTGAGAAAATGGGTATGTATGTATATATGTGTAGGTATATATACACATACACACTCATTATTGATGGAAAAATAGTTATATGGTAATTTGACAAACATTTTTGGATTTTTAGTTTACCACTGGCTAATAAAGTTTTTCAAGCATATTATTTCCTAGAAATCAATATGTACAAAGAATCTCCCATAAAAGTGCTTTATTAATACTGTTTATAATTAAAATTGGGATTGGAGAAATAGGTAATGGTATATCCTTATAAAGAACTACAATGAAGTTGTTAAAAATAATGCCATAGCAACATATCTTTACAACATAGAAAAACATTGATGATCTGTTACCAAAAAAAAAAAAAAACCCAAAAAACAAAAAACTAGTATCAGCAAACAGCTGATACCATGATTTCATTTTTCATTTGGAAAATATATAATATAAATAAAGGTGACTAACTAGATTGCTAGATAGCAGGTAGATGGCTGGCTAGTTAGCTATGGGTAGCTATACTTAGATACATAGAGCTACGTATCAGATAACTACAGATAGATTTTTTTTTTTAGTAAAGAAAATGTAGTATATATACACACAATGGAGTTTTACTCAGCCATAAAGAGGAATTAAATTATGTCATTTGCTGGTAAATGGATGAAACTGGAGAACATAGTGCTAAATGAAGTAAACCAGCATCAGAAAGTCAAGGGTCAAGTGCTTCCTCCCATATGTGAAGCTAGAGCAAAATAAGGGAGAAAAAGCAGGGAAAGCCCACAAAAATAGAAGGGAGATCAGTGGAGTAGAGAAAGAGGGCTGAGGGGGAGGGAGGAAGGATGGGAAAAAAGAAGATGGTGGAATGAAAATGACAAAATTATGTACATATATGAAGATACCACAGTGAATTCCACCTTTTCGTCTATCAAGAAAGTGCCTGTTAAAGAATGATACATAATTAGAAGGAAGACCGGTACAGCAGAGAAAGGGGGACAGGGGAGGAAAATGGGGAGGAAAGGGGAAGTGCTGGGGACTGAAATGGAGCAAATCCTATTCCATGTGTGTATGAATATGTCAAAATGAACCCCACTATCATGTATAACTAGAATTAAACATTTAAAAATATTAAGAAAATGTTTACGCTGGTTCCTCTGAATTATAGAACTTCTGGTGATTGTTTTCTTCTTTATACTTTTCTGTATTTTTCCAGTTGCAACAAGAAAAGAAACCAAACATGCCAATTTCTGTGTATGGTTCCACAGAATAAATGAAAGAAGATATCTCAGGTGGTTATAAAGCAATAGTCTCGCCTATAGCTCACTGACAGAAGCAGTGATTATAGTGGTAGGTCAGTCAAAAGCCAAGAATAATGATTAATAGTCCCCATAAGTCAGCCTCAGAAAGTATCAGTCTTTCCTCAAAAACCCAGTAAGAGGATTCTCCAGATTCTTGATCCCTTCTCATTAGGGGAATCTAGAAAATTCTCTGGCCCTTAAGTATTAGGTTTTCATTTGATGGTACTCCCCACAGACCCCTCACCCCAGTCCTAATGGACCTTGTCTAATGAACCACTTACCTTAAACTTTCTTTACAGGTTACAAATGAATAGGATGTATCAAAACACATTTGTTGGAAAGATAAAATTGAGTCTCTCACAGAACTCAGGGGCAGTACCCAGGACATCCACAGACAGCTTCCACTTGAGTACCTGCTTCATTCCCCTGTGACTATGAACACAGGCTGTCTCTGCTTCTCCACTCAATGGCAGAGGATGTCCCCACAGCTTCTGAGCCCACAGCCTTGGGATTCATTCCACAGACTAATTGGAAAAAAACTCAAGAGGTTCAGTTTGGCTGAGGCCTCATCCTTGCCACAGCTAGGGCCAGCATGAAGGCTCACCTGTGGAATAGCCTGTGACCCTGTGAACACTGTGGAAGGGTCATGGGTCCCAGGAAGGTGGGTACACTCCTGCATCAGAATCGTCCCTCAGAAGCATCCCCTGCCGTCCACTCTGCCGTCTCACTGCTGCACTGCTGCTTCGTCTGCAGTTAGGATCCCACAGAACAGCATCCTGCAGCTCCCTAGTGACTCTCAATCAGTGAAGCTTGTCAGGGAACTCCACGATAAGGACAGGGACCAACGCTACCTCTGCTTTTGCTATGTCTTCCACAGCATGGCACATTCAAGGTTTTGAACACTTACTATTTGATTGCTTCAGAGAAATGTCACCCTTAAGGCAAGCTAATTGCATCGCACACACACCCTAAAACTCTTTCATTGATGAAAATAAATAAATGGTTCTGCTCCAAAATCAGAATCAAGAAAGAGTGGGTTTTGGCCTCTGTGTGGTTTCAAGAAATATTTGAGTGGATCTGAGGTTACTGTGCGTGTGTCAAATGAAGAAATGAGGGACTGGAAATAGCCTCCATAGCTTTCCATGCTGGAAGCCTATTAAAAAGATATTCTGGTACATGAAATAAAGTAGTGATATGCAAACAGAATAGAATTTCGATCCCATCTCTTCAGGCCTACCTGATAGCAAGCTCAGACACATTAGGAGAATGCCATTTGGGGAACTTGTTTTAATTGGATTTTCTAATCTGCCATATATTCTAATGAGCTTAGGGGGAAGGTGAAATCTTCAGCCTTTAGGATACAGCCTCTGTCAAGATGATCCAGGAGCTTTCTTCTCTTTGGGCTGCTGTGTCAGGGAGTAAAGGTGAAGGGGGATCTGGTGTGAATCTCCATCACCTGAGGGAATTTCCCAGCCTTCAGGAGGCACCTGTCCAAGCCTTTTGTTCCAGTCCCCCTGGAGCCACAAGAAAGCAAGCTCAAAGGCCTTCAGCAAAGCATCTCTCTGACAGTTCACTGCAGTTCAGTATGTCACATTTGATGAATTAACAAGGATCTACAAATCTAGTAATAGCCACAGGTCAACAGGCTGAAGACCAGAAGGGCAGAGGGCTCTGTTAACCAGTAGCCACCCAACAAAGGGCACCTCACTTCAGGAATCCATGACCTACAGTCCAGACCAAATGTCCAGATATGAGCTGAAAGACCTTGAGAAAGTTATTTGGACAAAAATGCCTGGCTCCTTAGCAAAACCATTTAGGAAAACAAAAGTTGTCACTACACTGACCACCTCTAATTATTGTATTAGTTTGCTAGGGTGGCCATAAAAAGTGCCACAGACTGGGCGGCTTAAACCACAGAAATGTATTTTCTCCCGGTTCTGGAAGCTAAAAGTGTAAGAGCAAGATGTTGGCAGGGCTGTCATCTTCTGAAGCCTCTCTCATTAGCTTCTCGAAAACTGTCTTCTTGCCAAGTCCTCACATGGTCTTTCCTCTGAACTTGTCCATGTCTAAATTTTTTCTTATGACACCAACCAGTCATATTGGACTACGGCCCACCTGAATTACTTCTTTAAAGACCCTGTATGGTTTGGATATGAGGTGTCATTAAAAAAAAAAAAAAGCTCATGTGTTGATGCAGGAATATTCAGAGGTAGAATGATACCATTATGAGAGATATAACCTAATCAGTCCATCGAGGATGGTAACTATAGCTAGCTGGACTATGGCTGGAGGAGGTAGATCACTGGTGGTGTGTCCTAGAAGGGTTTATCTTCCCTGTGGCCCCTTTTCTCCTTCCCTTTCTCTGCTTCCTCAGAGCAATGGACTTGGGTGACTATGGCCTAAACCTCTGGAACTGTGAGCCAAAATAAAATTTTTTTCCTCTAAGTTATTTGTTTGTTTTTTGTTCTTTCAAGTTTTTGTTTTTGTACTGGAGATTTAACCAGAGGTAGTACCACAATTTTCCAACCACAGCCCTTTTTATTTTTTGAGACAAGATTTCAGTAAGTAGCTTAAGGCTTTGCTAAGGTTGCTAAGGTTGGGCTTGAACTTGGTGAAGTCTCTGGGATTACAGGTGTGCACCACCACACCTGGTTCTAAGTTTTTCTTGTAGGATATTTCGGTCACAGTAATAAAAAGTGACTAATCCAGACCCTATCTACAAATACAAGTCACAATGTGAGATACTGGGGATTTAAACCAACATATGAATTTGGAGGGGGGCACAGTTTAGCCCATAAAACCATCCGGGAACAAATTGGATGTTTGCATACTTCCTCCAAACCTCTCTGACCCCACTGGGGAATCAGACCAGCACTGCTTTCACATGTGGCCTCATTACCAATACTTCATGTCCAGATATGAGATGAGAGTCCTTAGGGAAGTTACTGTCCTCTCTGGTCCACAGTTTCTCAGATGCAAAGCAGCGTTGATTACAGTAATAGGACATAGGATTGCCATAACAATAAATGGGTTCACACATAAAAAGGGCTCACAAAAACACCTGACACAAAGTAAATGCATAATAAATATTAGTGACTATTAATAGAGCCATCAGTCACCCTAATTAATTACCAGACTGGGTGGGGAGTTGTTGGATCTACATACAAAAGCACTGCTGAAATTGCCCCCAGTGGATACTAACTGAGGTTACCACTGAGTCCACAGTGAGTCTGATCACAGCCCACTAGCCACAGAGTTGAGGGAAACACCCATCCATTTTCCAGAAGCCTCAGCCAGTTTATTCATTCCATTTAAGCTCCTGAGTACTTAAGACTTCGCTTTGTCAATGAATTTGCATCCATTTATAAGTCCTCTGTACAGGTTGAATTTACAGGCAAATTAAAGGAAATTCTCCCTTTGTTTTGCTTCTTCTCACTGAAGACTACAGAGAAAGGCTTAAACTAATCCTGGGAAGATAAAATTCTACAAGTGACTCTTCTTTTCCAAGCTTAGTTAGCCTTGCCTGTAGCTAATCAGCTTGCTTGTCAGAGGAGCCCCTAGAGCAGCTGCAAGTACATGACAAGGAAGAAGGTACAAAGACAAGTGACATTTTTGCTCCAAAGAACATACTTTGTCATTTGAGGATGCTGGCTTCTAGCTCTACACAAACCACACCAGAGTCAACAGAATTCTTCAATCCCATCACAAGTGGAGCGCTCTCACCGACATTCAGAGAGTTATTTTTGAGCATCTACTATGTGCAAATCACCACCCAGAAATAGGGAACAGAGAAGATGTGTCATATAAATAATCAAATCCCTCAAGAAAGGTGAGTATAATGGGACTAAACTCCCTCACAATTAATGATAAAAAGATGTGACAAATGCTGGGAGAATTTATAGCCACACTTCTTGGGAGCAAGCATAGAGGAAGCAATGATTGTGACTGCTGGGGGTGAGCGTGTGTGAGATGGGCTCTTTGGAATAGGAGTAGTCAGGTAGCAAAGTAGGGATAAGGACCTTCATCATGGAACATAGAGCATGAGGAAAGAGGACAGGGCATGAAGATGCTGGCAGTGATGAAGTTACGGGGGTACTGCAGGGGGTAGTGAGAGATGAAACTGAAACCCACAAACACCACTCACATGGATGCCAGGCTTTGGTGTGCACATACACAGGCACAAAGCTTTCCTGCCTGACTCATCTAACACCAGTCCCATCTTCATTCCCATTTAGTGGTTGTTTTCCTAGTCTCTGCCAGTAAGCCAGCCATCAAACAGCTTCCTAGAGCATAACTCGTCACTACAGAAAATCTCATTGGACATTTCTATCTTTGAGAATATTACTTAATAGAGCTGGTGACTTTTGGACAGGTTTTGAACAAAGCAATTCCACAGCCATTGTTTATAGAGGTTAGAAATCAGAAGCAGGACAGTTATTTAGTGTGCAATCATTTTTGCCTTTGTCAACAAAGCACCTGAGGACTGGGAAGAAGACCCAATTTAGACCAAGTTGTAGTGAACATCCTCAGTCTTAAATTTCTTTAAGCTTCACAAAGCCCTTGGGAAGCTTAACTATTATTTAGTACCTGGCCATTTCTGTGTTGTTGATGTTGATTTTTGTGCTCTTTGTTTGTGTATACAAACCCACCTAAATGTTCTACTTCTCAAGATTTTATGCTCTTTAAATACAGAGATTTGTTCTTTTAATTCTTTGTATCCCTAGTACCAAGCCCAATGCTTTGCACATAAAATAAGCATAATAATAATAATAATAATAATAATAATAATAATAACAACAACAACAATAATAATAATAATGACTTACAAGTTTCCCATGACAAAGTCCTGCATTCCTTTTGAGTCTCATTGATCCCATTCCCAGACTCACTTGTTACAGTTTACCTATACTGAGTTCCACAGTTTCCCCAAGTGCTCCAATATACCATGCTCCCTGGATTCTGCATACACTTCTTCTTCCCACCTCTTTGTTGGCCAGCTTCCTGTTCTGCCCTCCAGCCATCCCAAGTCCCACAAGCTCCTGTTGTGTCCTTCTGTAGCACTTGTCTTATGCAATTACTAGTTTAGCCATCTGGGCCTCCACTACACCAGGAGCTCTGTCTGGGAGAGCAGGGATTGAACCTTGTTCATAGTTGTATTATCAGAATGGAGCCTAATGCCTGGGACACAGAGATCACACAGATGTTTATGAAATGAATGAATGGATTAATAAAGAGTCCGACAAATAATTGCTTATCACATAAGTTCAACTGATGATTTCCAGAAATGACATGGGCCCACTCATTCCCACAAATAATATATTCAATTCATATTCTTGTGTTTCTTCCTCCCTATCATTTAAAATTCATACTGATGGGAATGATAAACTCAAAACTCAAGAGAACATTTACCTCAGAAGTAGAGGGCCCTGGCATAGAGAACCCGTAGAGAGATGATTTTTTAAGCTGGGTATTGAGGGTATGCTGTTTAACTTATTTATATGCTCTATAACATATGTGTTAAAAAGTTTATGCATTGGATATTATATAATATAAAATACAATTTTTAAGACAGTGTTCTTAATCTTCAGTGACAGCTTAATTTTAACCATTTTATTGTTTTACCTTTTAGGTACATTTCACAAATATTTAGACCTTTTTTTTTTTTTTTGTCTTTCAAGTGGAAAAAAAAAAAAAGAGTGCTTCCTTGAAGTGTAATGGCAATATGCTCCATCTTTTACCAGGTATGAGAAAATGGACATCAATCTCTCTGTCAGATCTTTCAGCATCTTTAAGAGATTGTTTCCCCACGTAGCCCAGGTGGTCGCAATGACATTAAAGAGCCAGTGCAACACCTTCTGCCTAAAAGCACATCTCCTAATGGTTTAATGCTGTTGTAAATTAACACTTTTCTTCCAGAAAGCAATGAAAGACAGCATAGAGGATCTAAGGCACAACATTCCTATTCCCCTCAGTTCAAAACATCTATTTGGCGCCTACTATGTGTTCAACATCCTGCTGAGCACCAAGGACTCTTAGTGGTAACTAAACAAAAACACATAGCTGCTGATTCCAAGGTTCTTAGCTTATGTGCAGAAGCAGACAAGGAAATTGAGGTGCAACATTGTCAAAAACAGCAGTAGCCCAGGTGGAGGAAAAGATAACTTTAATTTCGGGGTGGAGGGTAGATGGTGCAGTAGAAAAAGCTTCCAAATTGTCAGAGAAAAACATTTCAGGAAGAGAAGACAATATGTGTAAAGGCATAAGACATGAATATCACATTCTAAATGGCATATTAAACAGATGCATTTAATTTCTAGTTTGGCCCCCAATTCCATTATATGTATATATATATGCATAGGAACAACAAGAAGGGTACCCACTGGCACAGCAAGCCAGGAATTTGGAGAAGTTTGTGAATATACCCACCCACTCTTAATTGTGAGCTCTTGGGTTGCTGGAAGCTAGGATATACAGGTTATATTTAAAATTATTTAAAATTTTCTCTGCAAGACTTAACACCAAATTATATTTTACTGGGATCAATCTTAAATTTTACTTTATCTCCTGAGCATTCTGCAAATTAAAAGGGGGGAAAAACAAATTCAGAACAGCTGAGGAATAAAAGTAAAGCAAGTCAAAAGCTGGAAAGTTTTCCATGAACAGGAATAAAAAAAAAAAAACCTCAGATACTGGACACTCTGAAATTACATCATTAGCTCCCTTCACTTATAGAGAAGGCTGTGCAAAACCTTTAGTGTGGCCTTCTTTGCCCCAAGATCATTTCACTTCTATGAGTTTTCTATACAACTAGAGAGCTGGAACTGCTAGATAGAGGCACATGCTATTGCCTTAACATCTGGCTTTTTGAATGACTCATTTGGGTGGGTTAAGAATTAATCTCGGCTCCAAGACTTTCCCAGCAGAAGATGGCCATCTGCAATTTCTTGATTCCCTTTCCAAGGGCTGGTCGTTCTCTGGTCTCTTTTGGGTCGTTCCCATTTCCATTCTGGGTAGAAAGCTCGGCTGGCAGAGATCATAATTAGGTGTGATTTAAGTGCCTCATAATTTGTACAATGCTACACAATGCCAACGGAAAGTCAAGGGAGTTTGGTCAAGAGGAAAATTTATTTTGCAAAAGAAGATGAGAGGGGGAGCAGGTGGCACTAGGCCATCTGTTTCAGAAGGGATAATTAGGATTCTGGTTTTGCTGAGAACATTTTTAGAAAAAGCATTTGCAAGGGTTGCTGAAAAGAAGCATCAATTCTAAGGCGTAAGTAGGAAGAGATGCAAAGGCTGGGCAGGCAGACATATCTCCAGACATATCCAGGGCCAGATCAACCTCACAAAAGTACACTTCCCTGAAAGACTTGTCCAGAAGGAAATCCTGCTAGTAGAAAGTAGCCATCAAAGTTGACAGAATGACCTCAGCTCTAATAAGCATCTCTCTGATCCATCAATAACCTGCAATGCCATTTAGCTCCAGAAAAGCTGAGCAGCATGAGAAGAATTATGAACCAACATGTCTTTAGAATGTGAAGATTTTCTTCCTTTGCAGTCTCTAGACTCTCACCATGGGTCAATTTCTTTGTGTCTCTATCCTGATTTGAAGATGTAACTCCTCGGGAGCAAATACCCAGAGAGAAAGAGATAAGCTTGCAAAGGTCTCGAGAAAATAGAAAGAAGGAGGAAAGGAAGGCGGAAGGGAAGGGAAGGATAGGCAAACGAAAAATATATAGAAGAGTATGTTTTGGGGTTCTAACTTCTAGAAGGTATTAATTTCTGAACATGCATCATGTATTTGGGCCAGTAAAGACATGAAAGGGTTTCTATAAAATTACCAATTCAAAAGTATCTGTGCTATATGATTTTTAATAAATATTGCATACTTATAATTTAATGCTTCAGTTTTAATAGTTTCTGTAATGTGAACTAAATTAGTCAATTTGTTGCAATATTTGCCAGCATCTATTATAGTCACAGTAATTACCTTCATCTGTCTACTAAAGGACAATTTCTACTTCATGTCATTATCCTTACACTGAAATAGCACAACACAAATTAGAAATTATATATAGACAAATTAGTTTCCTCCCAGAATTTCAGTTTCTCATGTGAAAATTTCAGTGGTAGATCTCTAAGTTTGCTTAAAAGATTTTAAACTGAACTCCTAATCTCATATGAAATGAAGTTTAATAGATAACAGGCAATAGAGTAAAAACTCATGCATTCAGACTTCACTAAGGTGGAATTTACCATATTTGTCTTTGCTGTATTTACAAAAAACAGTTTTCTAGCAAAATATGATCATAAATTCAATTCTTGCAAAGAAGTTTCCTAATACCCTCTTCAGAAATCCTGAGTGCTTTAAAACTAAGGATATAAAAGTTTGTTGTATGTTACTGTGGATTATATTCTGTCACAAAAGCCCTGCTTACCATCTTTTTTAACCGAAAATATTAGTTCTGTTCTATCCTACACACCTGGAAAAATATGCCACATTCAAGTCAATGTTCTTTCCCTTCCACAACTTGAAAATACTCATATTAAGAGGTTACAAAGAAACACTAATTGAAAGGAAAATGCAGCCATATCCTCTGTGGTGCCTGTTGTTTGCATAGATTCCCTAGGGGAAAAAAAAGCCCAAAGAGAAGAGGAGGAATAGGTTCAAGGACCAACTCTAACTCCAAAACCATCACAAAAGTACTAAACTTCATTTCATCATAGGAAAAAAGATCCAGGTCATCTGCTACCAAGATCATAGAAAAAAATCCAGGTCATCTGCTAGCAAGATCATAGAAGAAAGATCCAGGTCACCTGCTAGCATGAAACCTGACCCAGCTCCTGAAGAAGGCCATTTAAAAGATATCCCCACCCTGAGATCAGCTCACTGTTTCCTACAGCCATTCAAGAAAGGAGGGAACAAAACCTATATTCCCATTTGGTTCATTTTTGGTCTTTTTCCCTAACAGAAATACTCAACTAGATTGGGCTCATTGGTCAGAAGAAAACCACCTCTTTATGTCTGCCCCAGACAAGCCTGCCCTCCTGAAAAAAGAGAAAACTACCCTGCTTACAGTGAGGCTGCTGAGTTGAACAAGGTGATCTCAAAGCTCCTACCAACAACAATCTTCTAATTCTAGTTCAGTCTGTGCCCAATGCAATTGAAATGTTTAAGTAATGCTGTTTTTCTTGACAAACACACAGAAGTGATGCTTGTGAAGGTCCAGCCACAAAGCCTTTGGAAGGGGGTACCAGGGGACCAAAGCCACAGCACCTTCTGACTACAGAAAACCACAGTTTTCAAGGTGAAGACAAGGACTGGCCAACATGCTCATTAGTGTAGTGCAAGGAAGGTGGGTGAGCACCAATCTGGCAGACAAGTCCAGCTGAATTTTTAACTGGCTGAGAACTGGGGCCAGCATGACCCCTCTGAACATTCTGTATGTTTCACCTATAAGTGAAATAAGCCAATCCCCAAAACTAAAGGTCAAATGTTTTCTCTGATAGGTGGTAGCTAACCAAAAAAGATCAGTGGAGTGTATAAAAGGGGGTGGGAAAAGAAGAGACAGTAGAATGAATCTGACATAACTTTCCTATGTACATATATGAATACAACACAGTGAATCTCACCATCACATACATCCGTAAGAATTAATTTTAAAATAACAATTGGGAAATAGCAGAAAGATCAGTAGAGGAAAGGGAGTGGGGGGGGGGGT
>NW_026000242.1:14757605-14780514 GCF_001458135.2 Marmota marmota marmota
AAAAAAAAAAAAAAAAAAAAAAAAAAAAAAAACGAAGGTGTTGAACAATATGTTTGCTCCAATTTCACGACTCCACAATGTTAATGAAATGTCCCCTCATGAGAGGTAATGAACAGACAATGCTATTGTTTAACCAGAAACTACACACCTGAGAGTATTAAGATTTACCCCTAATTTTTGAAAGAACCAAACTCGATGAAAACAGTTTGTCAGAAAATTATTGACATCCAATCCATTAAAGTAATTGCTTCCCATATTCTAAATTCAAAATAGATTGTTTTCAGTCCATTCTGAGTGATTTTGAGAGATCTTTCATGAACAATTTGGCCCTATCTTGAGAAATCCTGGTGGCTGATATTTCTGTTCTGTAAGAGCAATTAACATTTCTCTCAGTGGAAACATGAGCAACAACTTGGGGCCATGAGTAATCAAGGAGTCCATTTTCATTTCCCAGAGTATTATAGACAGAAACCCAGGGGTTTGGGCAGAAGCTAGAAAACAGCAGAGGAGATGTTGATTGTTTTTAAAATTCCAATTTCGTTTTCAAGTGCAGAATGTGCCCAGAAGCAAGACTCAGCACAGCAACCTACAGCAAATGTCCTTAATTACTTCTTTCCCAGGCGCCTTCCAACATTAGCAATCTGGAGGCCAGGTCCATAAAACTGGCCGGAAATCACTCCAAATCATTTTCTAATCATTTCCTTGAGAAGTAGGCAGAGGTTATGCTGTGTAATGTGGCTCTTCTAAATAATTATTCTACAGAATGGGGCTCTTAGTTCCTCTAAGAGCCTAGGACCAATGCTCTAGGGCCAATAGGATTTCAGAGGCAGCAATGATGCTAATATTTTGTTTCCCTTGGGATTTACATGGCATGATTATATCTACTTCCTTGTTCTAAATACCTAGATGGAGTACTTATTGCCTTTTTCTAAGTTCTGGGACAGCCAAAACATAAAACGGTCAGCCTCATTTATTCCACTGTTACAGACATATTTGCCAGAATGTGTGCCCCAATTTGTTGCCTAAAAATCAGCTATCCTAAGGTCTGGACCTACCATAATTTTTCCTCTATGCATTCATGTGCTCTTTCTTGCTCTGACTCCTTTAATCAAGGCTGGTACCAATCAAATAGTCTTGATATTTCCTCAAATAAAATTTACAACACTCAAAGTCCCATGTTGGTCAAAAGATTCTTTCAAATCCTTATCAAAAACACTCAAAAAATGTTAGAATTTATTTTGTCTCCATGAGTCAGTATGAGATGTCAATTACCAGTATAGAAGCAAAAGTCTCGTGGAGACTTAAATAAATGTCCTGCCTAGCAATGTCAAACACTGCCGTGTGGGGACAGGAGGAGGAGGAGGCTGGAACACAGGGATGCAAGACAAGAAAGGGACAAAGAGAACAGAATGATGCAATTTATCTCAGACAGGAGGAATTTTTTTAAACCCTTTTAAGTTTTAATAAAACATCATCTTCAGAACAAGATCACCAATGGGGGAGAAAAATGCAGCCACAGTCTGAGCTAACATTGTACTTAGCAGAAGTCAAGCAAGAAATTTACCTTGAGGGAACCCAGTGCCCTCCTCAGGCAGATGGGGTGCGCTGAACTCCTGCAGGGAGATGTCTAAATGATGCCCATTCAGACATCTCCCAGCCACTACCTGCTCTCTAGAGGCCAAAGAGACAATTTTACAGCTAAAATGTTCCTACCTCACACTCTTGGCAATAAGACCAGTGTCCTATAGAAGGCTGGGCCAATTCACTCTCAGTGGAATGGAAGCCACTTGACCTCTCTTCAGGACTTCCCTCCTTCCCAGCAGCCCCTCCACACCTGCCCTGTCTATGATTGCTACGAGCAGGCAGGAGGTCATTACAGTAAGGACAGTGTCTCCTCTTCTGACTAACTCAGGCAACATTTTCACACTGGTGAGCAGCAGTATGCAGCAAGAATAATAGAGAAATAGAGATGGATTCTCTTTCCATAAATAAATGGAAATCTGCTCTGGGATTCCAAAGTCATAAAGATGCAACAGAGACACCAGGTTCCCCTTAATTCATCAAGCAAAACTTGGCATTTTGTAAGAATTATTTGGCACTCAAGAAGAAGATTTTTTAATGTCAAGTCTTTTTAAAATGAAATTTAATGTTAACACTGGCATAACTCAAGAGGGTGTACTCTAGTCTAGGGCATGGAATAAGAGGAACTCTCAAGCCCTGTTCAGTTTTCATAAAAAACATTTTCAGAGTCACCCTATCAGTACCTTATTTTGAAATGCAATAAGGGTCCTCTGGAGTGTCGATCTGGTCTGCTCACATTTGGCATGTCTAATTCCACCTTTAGTTTTAAATCTGATTCCAAAACAGGTTCTGGCTCTGGCTGAATGGCTCACCTTGTATGATGGACAAAATCACGGCTTACCTTGCTGGGCCCACAGGTGACATGGAGTTGTCATTCTGAACAATGCCAATTTGGTTTTCAGTTGTACTAGATTTTCAGAGCATTTGGCAGCCCTACCCACCAGCTATTTCTTCTTTCCTTCTTCCTTTTTTAAATTTTTATTTTAAAAATTTCCTTATACATACATACACATTTGTAATTAAATGTACAAATGTAGTGGTTTTGTTTTGCCTCCCTACTTCTGTTCTCCCTTATGGCTCCACCCACATCATGGACTCTGCCCACAAACAGGAATCTTCTGGCAATCGCCTAGCATGTATCCTTTCACATTTTTCTGTGTTCACAGAAATATAAACACACACACACACACACACACATGCATAGAAGAGATATGGCATTGTTTGTTTTACAAAAATGTGATTAGATTTTTAAGCACTTTTCTGCTTCTTGCTTTTTCTCACTATAAATCAGGGAAATCCCTCCAAGTCAAGCAATGGAGTTATATAGATTTGTTTTGTTTTACTTTTATTTTTTTAATGCCTGCATAAGACATAATAGTGTGAATGAAAGAATCATTGATGAAACTACTCCCCTCTGGGGAGTCACTTTGTTTCCCCTAGGTAAATGTGAAGGGTTCTACAGAGAAACAGAACCAATCAGATGTGTATATAGAGAGAGGTTTATTAGCCGGGTATGGTGGCTTACACCTCTAATCACAGCAAAATTAAATTAAATATAAAGGACTATGGATAAAACTCAATGATGGAGTGTGACAGAGTTCAATCCCCAGTACTGCTTAAAATTTAAAAAAAAAAAAAAAGCTTTATTTAGTAATTGTTTCACATGATTTGGAGGCTGAGAAGTCCCAAAATCTGTAATCAACAAGCTGGAGAAGAGGTGAGCCGATGGTATAAGTTCCGTATCAAAAGCAAGTAGACTCAAGACCCAACAAGAGCCAATGCTGCAGTTGGAGTCAGAAAACCAGAAAAGAACGATGTCCCAGCTCAAGGCAATCAGGCAGGAGGAATTCCCTTATTCAAAGGAGGGTCAGCCTCTTAGTTCAATTCAGATCTTCAACTGTTTGAATGAGGCTCACTCACACTAGGGAGGGCAATTTTCTTTACTCTGTTTACTGATTAAAATACCCTTCAAAAATACTCATACACAAGCACCTTCACAGTCACACCCAGAATTATGTTTAACCAAATACTGGCTGGGCACCTTATGGCCCAGTCAACTTGACCCCCAAAATTACTCATCACAATCTTTATTCTTATAAGATAAAATCTGTCCTAGTCTGCCCATAACAAAATACATAAATTGGGTAACTTATAAATAACAATTTATTTCTCAGTATTGTAAGATAACAAGACCAAGGTCAAGGTCCTGTCAGATTTAGTGTCAGATGAGGGCTGCTTTCTAGTTCACAGAGGGCAACTTTTCCACATGGTAGAAAAGGGCAAGGTGTGTCCCTGAGGTCTCCTGATGAAAGCCCCAGCCTTATGACCTAATCATTCCCTAAAAGGTCCCACCTAGTAATAGACATTTGCCTGCTTCTTTTCTTTTGGGTAGTTTTGTCCTTTACTGAAAATTTGTAAAAATTATATGTAAGGGGTTGATTGTGGCTCAGTGGTAGAGCACTTGCCTAGCATATGTGAGGCACTGGGTTTGATTCTCAGCAACACATATAAATAAATAAACTAAAGATCCATTGACAACAACAAAATTTTTTTTAAAAAAAAATTGTATGTGATCATATAGATGTGTGGCTATCAATCCTGTTTTGTGGATTTTTTTCCTACAACTATGATGTATTTGTTTTTCTTTGGTAATTTTTTTTTCTTTCATAGCTTATGAGTTTCTATCCTTGGTTAAGATCTCCTCTGGCCACAAACTATACAAGTCAAATCCCACTTTTTTTTTTTTAACAAGATTTGGATTACCCATATTTATATTAGAGGAATCCAACTTTGCTCTCATTAGATGGAAAACCAGGAATCCCAAGACCATATTAGTACATCAGCCTTTTTCTATCGGAACACAATTAAATTCTCACACAAATAAAGCTGTTTCTGAATTTTCTGTTCTGTTCCATTACTCTGTCTTTCCCAAAACCAACATCCTGTTAGTATTATCTCATTGTCTGAAAAGTGGGTTGTATGTCTAGTAAGGGAAATTTCTTTCCTCATTTTTCTTTTACACACTTTTCTTGGCTAATATAAAAAGTCAATTCTTCCATACAAATTCTAAAACTATTTTCTCCAATTTCCAAGATAAAAACTCTCTCCTGGGATACTGACAGAAATTACCAAAAGTTTATACAAGTTTTGAAGAAACTACTTTTTTTAAATTAAATTATTGGGGGCTGAAGTTATAGCTCAGCAGTAGAGCACTTGCCTCGTATATGTGAGGAACTGTGTTTGATTCCCAGCACCACATATAAACAAGCAAATAAAATAAAGGTCCATCAATAACTAAAAAAAAAAAAGTATTAAAAAAATTAAATTATTTCCTTGGGAAAAAAATTTCCAAATGTTCAAATATTTGTGTGCCCCTCAGTAAGTTTTCATAATTTTCTTCATGAAGATCCTGTGCTTTCTTAATATATTTATTTTATAAATATATCATATTATTTAAAGCTATTATAAATGAATTTTTCCATTTCCATTTCTGACTGCTTACTTGTAGAAAAAAAGACAAGTTTGGGTATTTGTGTGTGTGTGTGTGTGTGCATCCTAATCCAGTTACCTTACAAAATTATGTTATTAACTTCAGTAGCTTTTTCAAAAAACTTACAAGTACATCTTTGGGGTTGGTTTTGAAAGGTCAAAAAGAAAGTACACCAGAAATAAAAAAGAATAGTATTAATATCAGTCATTTCTTTTCTTGACTTATTTAATCCACTGGAAACTCCAACATAATATCATAAAAAGATAGTGGAGGGTATATCTTTTCAATTCATGATTTCAACAGAAATACATTTAGTGTTTTACCATTTAAGAAAATATTTGCTGTTGTGTTATGGTAAGTGGTCTTTATTGTACATAGATTTACTTCTATTTCCATATTACATAGCTTTCTTTTGTAAAAGTTTTATAAGATGCCTTTTCAAAATCTACTAATGTAGCATATTATATTCTCTTTTAATTTGCTAATAAAGTAAGTTATACTGACAGATATCCCATGCCCATCTATTCTTGCATTCTTTTTAAAATGTTTTTTAGTTGTAGATGGACACAATACCTTTATATTTATTTATTTTTATATGGTGCTGAGGATGCAACCCAGTGCTTCACACATATAAGGCAAATGCTCTACCACTGAGCTACAACCCCAGCCCTATTCTTGCATTCTTAAAATAAATCTTACTAGGTCACAGTATAGAATTCTTTTTAAAATTTTACTTTATTCTATTTTCTGTTTTATATTTATTTTGCATCAATCTTTGTAATTAGATTGGTTTATAGTTTTTAAATTTTCAATTATACTTTATTAGAGTTGAGTGTTAAAATTAGATTGGGTGCATTAAGTGAATTTGAATCTTTTTCACTTTTTTATGCTCTAGAAAAGTTTAAGTAACTTTGCAATTAGCTTCTTCCTTTCTTTAAATATTAGATAAATAACTATTTGGTATTGGGGTTGTGAGGTCTATTTTCATTGGGAATGCTCCCCCAGCCCCCTAGTAATGGGAATTGAACCCAGGGCCTTGCACATGTGTCATTGAGAATTCTTTAAAAGTCCTTGGTCTCCACTCTGCTCCCTATATTTTGGAGCCCAGGGCTGGATATTGCTTAGCATTTCAAGATCCACAGAGACCAATATTCTTTACTCAGTACTGATTCTTTTCCACTCATCTTCTGTTTGGTATAGTTTATTTGCTGTTGGTTTCTTTTGTAAGCATTTTGCTAAGATAGCTAGTGTAAATGAAAAATCTAGAGGATTGTATATCTTCAAACCACTTTTTCTTTCTAGCTCTGACAGGTGAATACCTTGCTAGACATAGAATTCTTGTGTATTTTCTGTAGATTTTTATCCCCATATCTTCCAGCTTCCAGATTAGAAGCATAATGTCAATCTTACTCTTGTTCACTTGTAAGTGACTCGTCTTCCTAGCTAAAAGTTTACAAGATGTTCTCTTCATAATTAGAGTTCAGGATTTTTTACCAGAATGTGTTCACATTTCTCATCAATCTAAACTGAATCTTGGCTTGTACCTTCAATATACAGATTCGAGTCTTTCCAGACATTTTTTTTCTATTATGTGTTTATTTCTTGATTCTTCTTCAGCAGTTCCTCTTTATCCTTCTGTAAATCCTGTCACTTGAAAGTTAAGTCTCCTGGTTCTATATTCCCAGAATCATTCTGTCTCTCTCTCTCTCTCTCTCTCTCTCTCTCTCTCTCTCTCCCCCTCTCTCTCATCTCCTTGTGATTTTCCTCTGTGCTTTGAACTTATAAGCCACCAAACTGGGTCTCAATAGTGACTGTTAACTCTTAGTGAAGACTTTTTTTTTCCTTTAGAAAGTCTTTTTGTAATGCACTTAAATCTCTGATTTCTTATTACTTTTTGCCCATTTCCTCCAGCAGCTCCATTTTCCTAAGGTTCTATTCTCTTGGTTCTGACTCATTTTGTTCTCTCTAGCTGCTTGTTCTTTTTCTCAGCTGGCTCAGTGAGGTATGAGCTGGTTGGTGGTGGGTGAAAGGCGGTCTCTTCCTCCAAAAGCTGGCAGCACAAAAGCAGGCAGATTTGGGAACCTGCTAAATCTTTGGGAAGAAAGTGCCTGGCTCCTCATCAGCCTTCAAAGAAAGAGGCCCTTGGTCCATCCTTCCAGCTTTTTCTTGGATTCTTAGGCACCTGAGGGACCAGAAGAGCTCACCAGACTGATGTCATCCTCCTTCAAGACTGATGTCATCCTCCTTCAAAGCTGATGTCATTCTCCTTCAAGACTGATGTCATCCTTCTTCCCTGAGACATAGATCTCCCTGGATCAAGCCCTTGACGACATCAACCCCTTTTGAGTCCCCACAGGACTGACAGCTGTCCCCACACTCTTTCCAAATCTGCATCTAGTTCTGACATAAACTCTTTGTCAGTATTCTCTCCTCCTACAGAGCCTCCAGTCCACCTGAACCCAGTGCTCATCAGCTCCAACAACCATGTGGCCTTGGAGATGCATGAAAATTGGAATTGGGGATGTAATGAAATTAACTTACTCACTGGTTAATAAAACACAAAAACCTAAAAAACTACTTTGTCTGTCTTTTCTCTTCCCCTTAGCCTAGTTCCAAGAAAATCACATGGGTATCTGCTACATAGGCCTGCTGTGGGAAAAAATAAAGAGCAATCCAATTTAAGAAACACTTTAAATGATATTTTTCCTCATTTCTGCAAGGTCTGCCCTGGTTCTGTGGAGGCCCTTAGCATATGGGTCAATTCTTAGTTTGCCACTGTGTTCATTAAATACAGGAAACAGGGCCACGAAGGTAGATCAGAAGGAGATATGTTTTCTTCCATATCCTATTTGGTCTTCATTTAATTCATCTGCCAAGAAGACTAAATATTACACAGCAATAATCCTTGTGTAGCACTGTTAAGAAATAACGAAAACTATCAGAGGCTCATGCCCTAATAAAGTCAAGCTATTGAAAAAGACTGAGTGTGTGTGTGTGTACAGCAAATTCCCCTCTGAGGTGCCTAATGACCACTTCTGCGTCTCCTTTTTTACCAATGATTGAAGTATGTTTGTACATCCCCAAACAACCTAAAATCTCAGCCTAGCACACTTAAAATCAAGCACTGGAAAATCACATGTTCCAAAGGGCCTTGGGAAGCATCTGTGGGCTGCCAAGAACAAGCCCTGCCAGGCCAGTGTTAGGCATGGGTCTAGGGGGCGGTGACAGGAGAGAGCTCAGGTCAGGAGTCTGCTCATGTTTCCTCCCCTAACAGGTGGAGGTCAAACCTACCTTACAGGGATATTGGATAATTAAAGAAAATGTTTCATGGGAAGCCATGCAGAAGCAAAGGGCTGGAGCTGTTGTCATCCTCATTCTAAAGGTCTTAATGGGCCCCCTTTCCAGCCCATGCCTCTGCTCCATTCAGGCCCCCGCAAGCTTCAGAAAACACATTTCTTCACACCTCCATCTATTTTTATAGTCCCCATTAGCAACAAGAGGCATGAGAATGATTAATCCAGTGTTACTATTAACAGTCTCTCATTGATTTATGACAACACAAACAGAAGCAGCATCTTATGGGTGTAGATAACTGGATACATTAACTGTGCAAAGATATTACTGTTTTCATAAGTAATAAACTTAAATCGATCCTGACTCTTAAAAAAAAAAAAAAGATAAGACTAAAAGATCTTAATGGGTTTGAACAGGAAAGCCAGGGTTTTTCTTCTTTTGTTTGCTTATTTGTTTGTTTTTCCTAAGAAGGGCCCTGTTTCTAATTCTTTTGGCAGAGAAATAAGATTTTTCTTCACCAGAGCACTCAGCAATTGTAGGATGTGTTAGCCTTGACTAATTGCCCTCCCACAAGTAACAGAAGAAAGTGTTTTATTTCCAAAAGGCAAAAAAATAACTGAGAAATTCTGGAATCAGGCTCGCTAATCCCATAAACTGGCAATCCAGGGTGGTGGCTCAGAGATAGACTTCCTTCCAGAGTCAGACACTTGGGTTCTGGCCATATTCTTCCACTTGGTCACTTGAACTAGCAACTCAAAGAATTTCTTCAATCTCTTTTAGCATTCATTTCCATAGCTTTGGAACATGAGGATGTTCTGCAACACATAACTGAGGATTACACTATGTAATAAAGTAACTCTTTTGAAAATTACCCAGCAGCTAGCAATCACAAGTCCTCAGTAATTTAATATTAGCTTTTATTAATAAAATACCACTTAACTTTCCTATGTACATACATGAATACATCACAATGAATCTCCACATCATGTGCAACCACAAGAATGAGAATCTAATTAGAATAAGATATACTCCACATATGTATAATATGTCAAAATACACTCTACTGTCATATATATCTAAAAAGAATAAAAATAAGAAAAATAAACAAGTAAAACACCACTTAATTCCATTCTAAAATGTTCATATTTTCTTGAAATAAAATAAAACGCTAATGTAACAAATCTGGGCTTCTAAATCTGAAGACCATGACTCAGATGGGTGATTTCCAAACCTGGCTACTCATCATAATTTCCTGATGACTTTAAAATGCAGATGCCTCATCCCTATGGAATCAGACTCTCCTTGAGGAGGGAGTTATGGCAAGAAGCTCTATCTACTAAAAAAAAGGATCCCAGGTGATCTCAGCTGTTGTATGTGGGGACCACTGGCTTAGATAGAACTGCAGAAAAATTAGTCCCATTACATTAAAAAAAGAGAGATAAAATAAGTTTATCCCAATTTCATTTCAAATTGTATCTCTAAGTTCCCTTAAAGACTATTTTAGAAGAAGGCCTTGTATGTGTGGTTAAATGTAATATAAATATGTAAAGGAACAACATTCACAGAAGAAAAACACCCATGGAAGCCAGCAAAGTTGCACATTGCTATAAATGAGCAATGTGTGATGGAAAAATGAACAAAATCATCCTCTAGATTTTATGTTACAGTTGGTTAAAATTCAGTGCAGTGTCCTGAGGGCTGCTGCAAACTGATGATGCAGCACAGAAAAATCTACAAAAATTCAGGTAACATATCAGGAAAAGATGTGGAAGTTTGGAAGTGATACAGGCCCTCACCTGTGGGGGCCACCCCCAATGGCACAAGGGAAAAACCCAAGAACACCTTTGACTCTCCTTTTCCCCTCACCTGCCTCACCCACACAATGATCAATACATCCTGGGTATTTCACCGTCTTACTGTCTTTCCTGTTGTCTCCCTGTACCTGACTACCACTGGTCCAAGAGAACCTATCATTTTCCCATCCTAACTATTCTGGTGCTATTCCTGTTGGACAGGGCTCTGCTTGGGAGAAAGGCCCTGACAAGGAATGACATGGGAATTCATAGATGCTACAGTTATGCAAGGCAGAGGTGGGACCAGCAGAAATGAAGGTCTTTGGGATGGATTTGAAGACCCCGACAGAGAGGTCCATATAGAACATGCCGGTCTGGAGGTCTTGCGCCTTTGTGTTGAACAATTCATGGAAAGGTAGGGTCACCATTCCCAGGGTCAGGGCCTCTGGCTAGAGGCCCCCCAAATTCTTATCCTCAAAATAAAGAAAATATACCACAATATAATATAACAGGCAAGATCTGGGTCAGAGTAGAGATGGGCTTGAACTACAAAACTGCTGTGCTATATTAGACAAATTATTTAAGCCCTCTGAGCATCAGTTTCTCTTGAAAATAAGACTAATAATGCCCATTCTACACAGCTATTCTGAGAATTAGAAATATTTAGAAGTGCCTAACATACAGTAATCACTTGATAAATTCTAGCTAATATTCTCATCAATAATTACATGTGCATATATGTCTGCAGATGAGAAAGAAACTGGAGAGACTTAATCAAAAGAGAACCATTCCTCAAGGTTATGTCATCCTCATTTTGATGATCAATATTTTGTGAATTTCCCCACAGATTGAAAGTCTAAGATTCTCTGTGTATCCATTTAACAACATGGTCTGATTCCAATGCCATTTTGATGGCAGTAGGGTATGGGAAGGTAGAGGGTGGGTGTGGAGAGTGCAGGAGGTGGGCAGAAATACATTTAAAAATGACAAGTGCTTTGAGGTCATAATAAAAGAGCTGCTTGGGTTTTGTGGAGTTTTTTTTCCCCCACTTAATGAGTGACTCCTAGAGTCGGGTCACAGTGTCCCCAACCACCCAGTGTGAACCAAATGGGTAAGTGCTTTGGCACGACCTTGTTAGGATCTCAATTGAACATGCTCTGTCCACTTAGTGCCTAATGCAGCGCTCAGCGCAGACAGATGCTTAGAAATTACTTTTAAATGAGCATTTTACAGATGACCTCTCTTTTCTTTCTGTAAGCCATGTTGAAATAAAGAAGACAATGATAATGGCAATACACAGTAACTTTGTTACAGCACTATTTGTTCTACTGAGTCTCCATCCTGGATCCTTTCCAAAGAGATTCAGTTACTAAAATACCCAAAAGATGTATCATGAAGTGGTTTTACTGAAAAGACGCTGGGATATATTAAATACCTGAATAGATAATGCTTTGCTGTACCCTTAACCCTCTGGAGTCAGAAGGGGAGGCAGGGGGGTGAGGAGGAGGAAGGTTAAATTTGTAACCTTCCCAATGGTATAAATATGTGTGGAAGAAGGACAGGGGAAAGAATCCTATTTCTCAATTCACTTAAGAATCCTCCTGTGGCTACATCAAGTACCCCAAGTCATGATGGAGAAACTGGAACTAGAAGCCCATCTTATCCTTTCAGTATGAATTAAAAGCTTTAATGTACCAAACACTCCAGTGTGGAACAGGGTACGATAGTAAAAAAGACCAGCAAGAACTTGCCCTCTTGGAAGCAAGGTAGACAAACAGGAATAGCATCCTGAGACAAGTATCAGGCACTTCTTGGCCTCACCTCACATCCTCAGTGAAGCTTTCCAAAGGGGAACCTTAACAGCTGTTCAACATGTATTGCTTTCTGTCCTGGTGATTCTTTGCAGCCACTATAGGGGGCACCAACAGGATCCACTTGACACTCAGATGCAGTTTGAAAGAGCCATAGAGTTGATGTTCCATGGGGCATTGAAAATGGAGATCAGGAGCCAGTGTTTTTCTATTAGGTTCCTTTGTCAGACAATTCTGAGTTACATCTATATACCTTGTTAATGAAGTAAATTGTGTTCTCAAAAAAGATACTGAAGTCCTAACTCCCAGTACCTGTGAATGTTATCTTGTTTGTAAATAGTGTTTGCAGATGATTAGGGTGGGCCCTAATCCAACGTGATTGGTGTCTTTACAAAAAAAAATGGAAATTTAGAGACATATATGCACATTGGGGAAACATCAAGTGAAGATAAAGGCAGAGATCTATGAACTAAGGAACTCTGAAGATTTTCAGCAAGCCACCAGAAGCTTGGAAGAGTATGAACCAGATTCTTCCTCACAGCCCCAAGCCTTGCCAACACCTTGATATTGGCCTTGCAGAACTGTGAGGTAATACATTTCTATTGTTTCAGCTACCCACTTTGTAGTACTTGGTTGTAGCAGCCCTAGACTAACATACAGAATGTTATAGTAAAGAGCCCCAGTTTCTCAACATGAGGACCAGCTTGATAACCCATGCTTGTATAAGCTTCACCTCAACTCCTATTTCAGTTTTTCCAGAACTATTAGTTCTTCAAATTCCAAAATTAAATTTCTAAATAAAGATAGAGCCCTTATCTCAAACTCTGTTATTATGGGCAAACCCCAGCTAAGGCTCCCACCCTTGGATGACAGTCAGTCACCAACCTAGGTTCCTGAATGACTACATGGAGGGGAGTGACCTTGAACTTTCACATGAGTGAGAAACAAACTAATATCTTATTCATCCATTTGATGACATGTGGGGGAGTCTTGGTAATTATAGCAGCTTGGCCTAATCTGAATCATCCAGGGTATACCTCCTAAGGGCCTGGCACTGACATATAATCAAGCTCATGGTGGCATAGTTAGGAAAAATGACAATGTGTTGGGGCAAGATGTTTCCCATAACTCTTTTTTTTAGTTGTAGTTGGACACAATACCTTTATTTTTATTTGTTTTATTTGTATGTGGTGCTGAGAATCAAACCCAGTGCCTCACACATGCTAGGCAAGCACTCTACCACTGAGCCACAACCCCAGTCCCTCCCATAACTCTTAACAGTGCTTGCTTCTATCTTCTCAATGCAGGCATTCTTTGTTCTTTGACTGTATAAAGATGCTCCTTGACTTACAATGGGACTATGTCCTGATAAACTCATAATAAGTTGAAAATACTGTAAGTAAAAAATATATTTAACACAACCAACCTGCAGAACATCCTAGCTTAGCAACACAGTGCACTACAGAGGGTTGGCTGTTTCCCCTTATAATGGTGTGGCTAATGAGAGCGGCCCAGCATTGGAGAGGGAGTTATATTGCTAGCCTGGATAAAGATGAATTTGAAGAAGTGCATCTACTAAATGCATATCACTTTCACACAGTCTGAAGTCAAGAACTTAAACCATCCTAAATTAAGGACTTTCTGTATAGAGGTAGAGTTGTTTTATAGGAACCCCTTTTTGCTTTCTGGAAAAATCCCACACCTGGACCTCACTTCCTCACCATTTCTCATCCCTGTTGATATATTACTCCCAGAAAGAGAGCTATTGAGTTAGTTGGGGACATTTGCATAATTGCTTTGGCCACTTTCCTAAGAGAAGTATCCCAGATGATATACGGAAAAATCCAATATGTGCCAATAAGTTGCTACTGGAAACAATATTATGTTATCATAACCTTTATGTCTATATCTTTACTCCTGGACCCGATTGGAAACTTCTTGGTGTCATCAAAGAACCTCATTATCAGATAGCTCCAGTGGTCCAGGGAAAACGTCTTTACTTTGCTCGAAGTAGGAACTGAGTAAATATGTAAGAATTTACTCTCCTCACATTTACATCTAATTTTTCCTAGTCCTCCCTCTCTTATTTTTCTTCAAGTATTATTCCAAGGATAGTTGTTAAAAGAGAAAATTGAGCAGTTTCCTAAGATAATATTTTATACATCTACAAATGACTGTTTTAGTACTGCAGTTTGAGATCATCTTGGGAGGAGAGAGAGAACTGGGAAATTCCTTCAGCCCCATCCTTGCCTCCAATCCCATGCACAAGCAGCTCCTGGCTCTCTCGTACCTCCCCAGCCCAGCCTGAGCACACATCATAGTCATACAGCACCTGTGCATCTGGCACCCGAGGACTTGGCAAGGGAGCTAGAAAAAACAAAGATGATCTCTTTCCACACAGCTTCCCACCTGCAGAGGAGCTGTAACAATTCTCTTGTTTTTGCAAGGAAGAATCACACCAGGGACAAAGGGAGGGGGAAAGGGCTGGAATGGACCAAAAGTTCTACATGTACCATACACATTTGCTCTGCTTCCCTGCCATGAACACCCTACAGAACATGTATGGAGCTGGTTGAAATTAAAAATCATCATGTGTGGGAGATGCTAGCTGCAAAAATATACTAAATACTACAAACATTTTGACTCACTGGGCAATTATTTGCTCAGGATTTATGTGTGCCTGCAAATATTTGGGCAAGGTTGCAGAGCATGGACATGGAGGCATGGGGGAGTGTGGTTAAGGTAAGCCAGTCTTACATTTCACTCCTGGGGCAAGGTGAGTGCTGTCAGAACTGTTTAGAAATGAACCTCCAGGGGAACTGGGTCTGTCCCAGTTTCCAGCATCCTAGAAAGCTCCAAGTCTCCCTGGTAACACCAGGAAAGCAAACTAGGCAGAGAAAATGGTGACACAGCAGTCAGTACAACTGTGCAGTTCACTCTGCATATGAAGCTAAAGCAGACTCTAATTCTAATTCACCTATGATAAACCAAGTGCAGTTTTACTGATGAGAACTAGTATTTATTAGGTTTTTTCCACACTTGCATGTGGAGAAGCTCATTCCCACATGAATTGCATAAGAATATCACTGGTTGGGAATTGTCTTGTTTGGATCCTATGTTAGTCAGCTTTCTGTCTCTGTGACAAAATACCTGAGATGATTAACATAATAAGGAAAAAGGTTTATTTTGGCTCATGATTTTAGAGGTTTCAGCTCATGGTTGCTTTCCCCTGTTACCTATGGGCCTATGGCAAGGCAGTATATCAAGGTAGAAACTGGCAGTGGAGGAAACTGCTCACCTCATGGTGGCTGGGAAGCTAAAGAAAGAGAGAAAGTGGAGAGGGTCCCCAAATTCCCTTCAAGAACTCCCGTTACTCCATTTACTCCCAGAATGCCTTACCTTTCATAGGGTCCACTACCTTCTAATAGCACCACAGGCTGGCCACCAAGCCTTCAACACACATGCCTTTGGGGGACACATCCCAAACCACAGCAGATCCAAAGGCCAGAGGTGTTTTCCAGTTGATGTCACACGTGTCTCAGTTTTAATCACCTTTGAGAAATACCATGAAACTTCTGCTCTGCACCTCTTGCCAAAAAAAAAGTAAATATATCATTTTCTGTGGAAGCAATCCCGTGGCTTACGATAAAATTATGGAATATATCAATTAAGGTTATTAACATGCCATCTCACGAAGAATGCTCTTAAGCTCTTCAGGGGCAGTAAAATTGATCCACTGGCACAATATCTGATTGATTGATTTCACTAACAAAGGGATCGATATCCCAATTTTTTTAATGGCCTCAATCATGAGGTAAATCTTACTGGTTCCACAAAATCTATATACATTTAGTACTAGGGTTCTCTCTCTCAAAGTGGCCGCAGGGAGACTTTTTCCCCCTGTACCTTTGACATTTCAGCACTCACACACCTGTGGTGTTCAGGGGACAGTGAATACAAAGCAATCCCAGTCTCAGGGCAGGCACAAGTGGCAGAGGCCTTTGCGCTTCCAGGAGTACAATGACCTCAGATGATGCTGCAAAGCTCTGGGAATATAGAAGCAGAGCATTCACTATCAGTCCCCTCAACACTGTTCCCCTGAGATCTCCCAGGTGAGGCTACAGAGCTCCCTCCAATTAGGTGGGTGACTGCATAACAGGCACCTCTGGGAGGCAGCAGGCTGGGAGAGAGAACAGAGATCCTTCCTGAGAATCAGAGGCCTTGTGAGGACAAGCAGAAATAGCATGTACCAGAGTCATTCCAAGAGCACACTCATTTAAAGGAAAACAAACAGGTGAGCTGAGGTGTTTAAAAACAAACAAACAAAACAGTGCAAAATGTACTGCAGTACTGAGATGGCGCTAGGGAAATGACCCAGAAGGAAAATGCTTAAAGTATTTTCAGAGGCTGTCATGAATGGGTAACTAACATTCCTCAAACAAGGAGGTGCCTACTCCGGAGACTGCAGCAGGCTCTGTGCTGGTAAGAAGAGGCAACTCCAGGAAAGCCTGAGCACTCAAAATATGGAAATGCAGGATTATACTTCTGATGCTTGTGCAGAGATTACTCTTCTGAAAGGGACAATTTTACCACTGGGGGAGCATACTGAGGCCATCCTGATGTGTGTTTGTTATGGACATCTTGCAAGATGCAAGGAATGGGGCTCCAGGACAGGAAGTCAGGCTGGAGCACCCTGTGCAACAGGGAAACACGAGTGGCAGAGACCAGCACAAACCTGCCTTCTTGGAGCTCAGGCCAGGGCATAAACAGGAAGTATCTTAAATGGAGCCCCCTTAAAAGAGGTAGAGGATTTCAAGTTGTTGGGGAAACTCAAACTCAGAAGAATCCAGATCCTAGAAGCTGATATCCTGAGCAAAGCCAGGGTCCTTTTAGGAGGCCCAGAAAGAATTGCTAAAGAGCAGGGCAAGGGTAGGGAAGAATTAAAGTCAAGACTTGGCAATTATTACCCAACCTTGTCTGGCTAAATTTAAAAACCTCACCTTCACTCTCTGCCCCATCCTCTGCTATAGTCCTAGTTCAGTTTCTCAGAGCCCTGATGATGCCCAGTGGTATAGTCCCCTCATGGCAGCAGACCTAATAGTGGGCCAACATGGTTCTCACAGCTGCTCTTTAAGGAACAAAAATGTATGTATCCATATGCTTATAATAAATGTTATGGCACTAAAAGGATTTTTACACACAAGTGATGACTAAAAATAACATTTATAACCCTCTTTTTTTTTAAAGAGAGAGAGAGAGAATTTTAATACTTATTTTTTAGTTTTCGGCAGACACAACATCTTTGTTTGTATGTGGTGCTGAGGATCGAACCCGGGCTACACGCATGCCAGGCGAGCACCCTACCGCTTGAGCCACATCCCCAGCCCTTATAACCCTCTTAATGGAAAAATGTCATGTAACTAACTGATTCTTACAGAATGTTTTTGTTAATTTTTTGCTGGTCTTCTAATTGCTTGAAAAACTGTTTGAGGACCACCCCAACCCACCAGGGCAACATCAAACAGCAAAGAAAAGGGTCATAAGTTTCCAGGTAGCAAGGAGTTGATTGGTGAAGAATTGTTTTGAATATGGCATTCAAAAGTGACTGCCACCTCAGGAGGTCTGCGAGCTTGTTCTCTCTCTCTCTCTCTCTCTCTCTCTCTCTCTCTCACACACACACACACACACACACACACACACGATGCCATCCTGGACAGCCTCACTCTTCTGTTCTCAAACCAGCACATTCCTGAGCTATGATATTAAACATGGAGTTACTGTATGACCCAGCAATTCTACATCTACATATGTCCTCAAGAGCAATGCATATGACTGTCCACACAAAAAATTGCAGATGTTCATAGCGACATTATTCATAAAAACCAAAGGTGGAAACAAGCCAAATGTTCATCAACTGATGAATGAGTGAATAAAACGTGGCATATCTGTGATAGAATATTATTTGGGAAATAAAAAGGAATGAAGTGGGGCTGGAGCTGGGGCTCAGTGGTAGAGCGCTTGCCTAGCACCTGTGAGGCACTGGGTTCAATCCTCAGTACCACATAAAAAAATAAAACAAATAAAGTTATAAAAAAAAGTTTTAAAAAAGAGGAATGAAGTACTAATACCTGCTACATTATGGCATAGAAAGTGATGCTTAGTGTTATTTTATTGTTGTGAAATGGGCATAATAGGCAAATCCACAGATAGAAAATAGACAGTTTCCTAGAAAGGTCAGAGAAATGAAGAAAATTTATACTATTCTAGGATATTTTTCAGGGATGATGAATACATTTGAAAGTTGATTGTGATGATGGCTGCATTCCTCTGTGAATATCCTAAAACCACTGGACTGTCCACTTTCAAATTGAACCTTATGGTATGTTAATTGTATCTCAATAAAGTTGTTTTTTGAAAAAAAATCCCTAAGCCATGGACAAGGGGCTGGTTTGGATATTATTTATTGCACCCCCTATGCATGTATGTCTATTACTAATAGTTCAAAGAAAAGTTTCAAAATGTTTTGACCTCATTTTCTGATTGGATTCCCACACCTACTATGGCAGGACTGCAGAGCAGAGATTATGCTTATTTATACAAGGCTGGGATGACTTCAGTGACTGTTAGGTGGCTTGCATTGGGGGACACATCCAGCTTAGCAACAGAAGATGGTCCTTGGTGTTTTCTACTACTCTTGTCCACACAATTCTACTGCCTACAGACTAAAGACAGGCTCATGATTCTGTGGGGAGTCACAGAGCAAGGCCAGGGGTGTGGACTCCTGCTGAACAGCCTCTTCATGAAGTCTAAGAAATAGGAGAGCAGAGTAGCTGGCTCATAGGAACAGGCCTCACAGGTGCATGTTAGGTACACCTGCTTGGCTCATGTATCCAATCAGTAAGTAGTTACTGAGCATCTAATATGCTCTAGGCCCCAGGGATTCAGTAGAGAACAAACTTTCCATTATTGCAGAGCTTTCAAGGTAGGGAAGCACAGATGTTAAGCAGATAATCCTATGAACAATTGATTACTATTACAATAAGGGCTCCAACGGGAAAATGAAAAGTATCGAGAGCATACAGTGGGATCTTGTCTGCTCTGGATTAAGGAAAAACTGGGAAGAAAAATCTGATATTTTGCCAGGTTCTATTTTAGCAATTATGTCTTTACCTTGCAAAGTCAAACCAAACAACCTATTTCTGGTTGTTTGTTTTTCCACTGAGCACATGATGTTTATTCCTTTACCTCTTCACAGAGGAAACTTTGTAAACACTTCCAACCATTCAAGCCTTAAGGGGGTGCTATAGTTTAGACCTGACATGACCCCAAAGGCCCATATGCCAAAGGTCCCCAGCCTTTGGTGGAACCTTTAGCATGTGGGGCCTGTTTGGAGGAATTTAGGTCAATTGGGGCATGGCTTTAAAGATGATATTGGGACCCTAGCCCCTTCCTGTCTTGTTCTTTTGTTTCACAGTTGCCATGAGGTGAAAAGGTCTCCTCCACTATGTGTTTCTAATATGGTATACTGCACTACCACAGGCACAAAGCAACAGGGCCAAGCAACCATGGGTTGAAATTTCTGAAAATATGAGCCAAAACCTTTCTTCCTCATAAGTTGATTATTTTCGGTATTTTTTTTTTTTTTTACAGTGACAGGAAACTGACTTACACAGGAAGGATACTTTATTTTTCTCTGCCTTTTTTATTTGCTCCTTCCCAGAAAGAGGATTATCTGATTAGTGAGAGAGGTGAGAGGCTGATCCCTGTTGTTGTCTTTCCAGGGAGCAGGTCCCTGTACTGCATGGAGTCCTAGCTGATCTGAGCTCTGGTTCACTGGACTCTCCTTGGAGAGATAAATATAGCCATTTGTTAAGCACAACCAGAGAGTGCCCAAACTCTACTCTTTGTATTTCAGCCCCATGGCATCTGGGACTGAATGTGTTCCAATAATTCATTGATGAATAACAAACTATTCCCAAGTTTGGTGGTTTAAAACAACAGGTATTCTATAACATATCACCATTTTGCAGGTTAGGAATTTAGGGTAAGCCCTATCCTCTGCCACAGTCCTAGTTCAGTTGCTCAGAGCCCTGATGATGACCAGTGGTATAGTCCCCCTGATGGCAACAGACCTATAGTGGGCCAACATGGCTCTCACAGCTGCTCTTTAGGGAACAAAAATATATGTATCCATATGCTTATAATAAATGTTATGCCACTAAAAGATTTTTTACACACAAGTGACAACTAAAAATATTTATAACCCTCTTAATGGAAAAATTTCATGTAACTAACTGATTCTTACAGAATGTTTTTGTTAATTTTTGCTGGTCTTCTAATTGCTTGAGAAACTGTTTGAGGGTCACCCCAATTTTTCTGCTCCACATGGCACTGACTGGATACTCCACATGGGCTGGAATTGGGCTAGAAGTCCCAGACAGCTTCACATGGCAGATGACTGGAAAACTGGGCTCATCTGTGTGCCTCTTCCTCTCCATGGAGTCCCAGTGCCTGCTATGTTGTTCCTCTAGCAGAGTCAATGGATTTCTAAAATAACCCAGGGCCCTGGAGTGAATTTTCCAAAAGACTAGAAAAAGCCAGCATCTAGGAAATGGGCGCAGAGCCATTCTGCCTGTACTCTACCAATCAAAGCAGTCAGAGCTTCCACATGATTTAAGAGTAGAGGCCATAAGTTCTACTTGTAATGGGAGGAAAATCAAAGGACTTGCAGCCATCTTTACCTGCTGTATTGGGGAGATCTGATTTCAAGGTGGGGGAAAACACAAAAAGTCTCATTTGGCTTCAAGACTACAGTTTACTGAAGAGCCCTCAGTTTGCTTAGTAAAGGTGATCTGTGTACTCTTGCTTGGCTCAGTTCTTTGTGTTTATATTCTATAATCCAGAACCCTGAAGAGCAAAAGGAATCATTGCCCCCAGGCCTAGAATAACCTAGATCTAAAAAAGCCAAGAGTCCCAAGAAACCAGAGCAGGCTAATAGGGTAGGAACCCCAGAGAACACTTCCAATTTCTTCTAAACTCTTTTCTGCTGCCAGCACGAATCTCAGACTTGGTGTGCTCAGCACTTGCTACCCTGTGACCTGACAGGCTGGGACTGGAAAAGAAAGACTGCAAATAATGCTTTTTGAGTTCTTCCCAGACCCCTTGCATTTGAAATGGGCCTTGTGGGATGTGGAGCTGTGATTCCTGGGATCTAACAGCTGCGGCCTTTCTGCATTGTTGGCGACTTGCACTACCTGTGCTGGATCAAACAATCTTGTGGCAGGACACTGAGCCATCTGAATCCCAGATGGCTCCCGGGCAGCACAGCCTGCTCTGGCATGTGCAGACCTGCACCTGAGATACATATAAGTGCTTAATCAGTCCCATGCCCAATCTGTGCACAGAGCCCCTGAAGTTCTCATCATTGAGGCCTTGTGCTCTACAGTATGAGTGTGGAATGTGCAGAGGCAGGAGCATGCCTGGTTAGAGCAGGGGGTATAAATACCAAAGGTCTAGGGCATCTTATTTCCCATCCTATACCCAAGTAAATGATACCATCAGCAATAATAATGTGATAGCAACCACTCCACTAGATGTTTAAGTATATCAACTTGATCCCCAGGACAATGCTGAGGTGGGACTATTACAGGTTAGAAATCTGAGGCACATAGCAATCATGCAGGGTCGAGCACAGAGTAAATGGCGAGAGCTGGCTTGAAACCCAGAGCCCTTGCCTTTCGTATTAGCCTGGTTAACCTCAATAGCATGGCTGTGAACTGCACCTCCATGAGATCAGGGAGTTGTAGCAGGACTTTGGCTTCTGGTTTTGCATATTCCCCGGTATGTTAGTTTCCCAAGACAGTTGTAACAAATTGCCACAAACTGGAAGGTTTACAATAAGAGACATTTAGTCTCTGTTCCAGAGCCTACAAGTTCAAGCTCAAGGCATCTGTGGAGCGGTCTTCCCCCTGAATGATCCAGGAGAGGATTCGTCCTTGCCTCTCCCTGGGTTCTGATGGTTGCTCCTTTGGCCTATAGATGGTCACTCTAATCCCTGCCTCCACCTTCTTCACATGACCTGCTCCCTGCATCCTGGGTCTTCCTTGTCTCTGTGTCTCTTTTCATAAGGAAACTAGTCATTGGATTCAGGGTCCACACTACTCCCGAATGACCTCAGCTGAACCAATTATATCTGTAAAGTTCATATTTCCAAATAAGGTCACACTCTGGGGTTCAGAATGGGCATGAAATTTGGGAGAGAAACCATTGAAATCTGTATGTTTGAGGACAAAACATGGGGTCACTTCACTGCAAATAGATGAAGAAAATCTTGATTTGAACTCATCCACTCCTCCTTTTGTCAAGTTAAATTGGAGAGACCCCATTCAGGCTGGTTAGCTTGCCTCATGTCTCTAACTTCTTTTAGAACTCATATTTGTTTGCATTGTGGTTACAACTCCTGCATTTAATTGGCTCATTTGTTGGTTTTGCTTGTTAAGGAGACTGTACATTTCCCAATGATGGTGCAGTATTCCATATTTTCTGCCTCTCATGACACTGTGCACAGACTGTCTTCACCCAGCTCTCAGAATGGCCTTTCTAAAGCACAGCATGAATACATCATTTCCCAAATTTCAAAGTCATTTTCACATCCCCTCCCAAGAACTCAGCACAGCATTCAGTCTCCCTGAAGTGTAAGTGTAGGCACTGAGTCAGACTGCCTTGGCCAAATCCTGGCCTGCCACACAAAAGCTGAACTAACATGGGTAAAGCACGTGAGTGATGACTGTATGTAGAGGTGTCTGGTAAATGTTGGCAATTATCATTTTTATTACTGATGCTTTTCACCTGGGTTCCAGTGCACATTACCTTCTCGCTACTGCCAAAACAGTCCAGGATTGTTCAAGCTCCTATTATTCCCTTTTCTGGACTGCATTTCC